>NW_027226781.1:0-114616 GCF_037783145.1 Equus przewalskii
GGTGTGCTACATTGCCCTAGAGCTGAAAGGCACAACGTGCAGGCTTCTTTCCAAAGGGCGAGTTGGGCCCCACAGCATCTTGCTTCCAGCTCTTTGGGAAGCTAAGAAACAACTCGCTCTGCACAGTGCTCTTACAGCCTACCGGGAACATCTCTTCCAAAGGCCTGTGAAACGCATTGTCTTTGCAGGCCTGATCTGGCTGAAGTAGGACTTCTGCTCTGGGTGTTCTACATTGCCCTAGAGCTGAAAGGCACAACGTGCAGGCTACTTTCCAAAGGGCGAGTTGGGCCCCACAGCATCTTGCTTCCAGCTCTTTGGGAAGCTAAGAAACAACTCGCTCTGCACAGTGCTCTTACAGCCTACCGGGAACATCTCTTCCAAAGGCCTGTGAAACGCAGTTTCTTTGCAGGCCTGATCTGGCTGAAGTAGGACTTCTGCTCTGGGTGTGCTCCATTGCCCTAGAGCTGAAAGGCACAACGTGCAGGCTTCTTTCCAAAGGGCGAGTTGGGCCCCACAGCATCTTGCTTCCAGCTCTTTGGGAAGCTAAGAAACAACTCGCTCTGCACAGTGCTCTTACAGCCTACCGGGAACATCTCTTCCAAAGGCCTGTGAAACGCAGTTTCTTTGCAGGCCTGATCTGGCTGAAGTAGGACTTCTGCTCTGGGTGTGCTACTTTGCCCTAGAGCTGAAAGGCACAACGTGCAGGCTTCTTTCCAAAGGGCGAGTTGGGCCCCACAGCATCTTGCTTCCAGCTCTTTGGGAAGCTAAGAAACAACTCGCTCTGCACAGTGCTCTTACAGCCTACCGGGAACATCTCTTCCAAAGGCCTGTGAAACGCAGTTTCTTTGCAGGCCTGATCTGGCTGAAGTAGGACTTCTGCTCTGGGTGTGCTACTTTGCCCTAGAGCTGAAAGGCACAACGTGCAGGCTTCTTTCCAAAGGGCGAGTTGGGCCCCACAGCATCTTGCTTCCAGCTCTTTGGGAAGCTAAGAAACAACTCGCTCTGCACAGTGCTCTTACAGCCTACCGGGAACATCTCTTCCAAAGGCCTGTGAAACGCAGTTTCTTTGCAGGCCTGATCTGGCTGAAGTAGGACTTCTGCTCTGGGTGTGCTACTTTGCCCTAGAGCTGAAAGGCACAACGTGCAGGCTTCTTTCCAAAGGGCGAGTTGGGCCCCACAGCATCTTGCTTCCAGCTCTTTGGGAAGCTAAGAAACAACTCGCTCTGCACAGTGCTCTTACAGCCTACCGGGAACATCTCTTCCAAAGGCCTGTGAAACGCAGTTTCTTTGCAGGCCTGATCTGGCTGAAGTAGGACTTCTGCTCTGGGTGTGCTACATTGCCCTAGAGCTGAAAGGCACAACGTGCAGGCTTCTTTCCAAAGGGCGAGTTGGGCCCCACAGCATCTTGCTTCCAGCTCTTTGGGAAGCTAAGAAACAACTCGCTCTGCACAGTGCTCTTACAGCCTACCGGGAACATCTCTTCCAAAGGCCTGTGAAACGCAGTTTCTTTGCAGGCCTGATCTGGCTGAAGTAGGACTTCTGCTCTGGGTGTGCTACATTGCCCTAGAGCTGAAAGGCACAACGTGCAGGCTTCTTTCCAAAGGGCGAGTTGGGCCCCACAGCATCTTGCTTCCAGCTCTTTGGGAAGCTAAGAAACAACTCGCTCTGCACAGTGCTCTTACAGCCTACCGGGAACATCTCTTCCAAAGGCCTGTGAAACGCAGTTTCTTTGCAGGCCTGTTCTGGCTGAAGTAGGACTTCTGCTCTGGGTGTGCTCCATTGCCCTAGAGCTGAAAGGCACAACGTGCAGGCTTCTTTCCAAAGGGCGAGTTGGGCCCCACAGCATCTTGCTTCCAGCTCTTTGGGAAGCTAAGAAACAACTCGCTCTGCACAGTGCTCTTACAGCCTACCGGGAACATCTCTTCCAAAGGCCTGTGAAACGCAGTGTCTTTGCAGGCCTGATCTGGCTGAAGTAGGACTTCTGCTCTGGGTGTGCTCCATTGCCCTAGAGCTGAAAGGCACAACGTGCAGGCTTCTTTCCAAAGGGCGAGTTGGGCCCCACAGCATCTTGCTTCCAGCTCTTTGGGAAGCTAAGAAACAACTCGCTCTGCACAGTGCTCTTACAGCCTACCGGGAACATCTCTTCCAAAGGCCTGTGAAACGCAGTTTCTTTGCAGGCCTGATCTGGCTGAAGTAGGACTTCTGCTCTGGGTGTGCTCCATTGCCCTAGAGCTGAAAGGCACAACGTGCAGGCTTCTTTCCAAAGGGCGAGTTGGGCCCCACAGCATCTTGCTTCCAGCTCTTTGGGAAGCTAAGAAACAACTCGCTCTGCACAGTGCTCTTACAGCCTACCGGGAACATCTCTTCCAAAGGCCTGTGAAACGCAGTTTCTTTGCAGGCCTGATCTGGCTGAAGTAGGACTTCTGCTCTGGGTGTGCTACTTTGCCCTAGAGCTGAAAGGCACAACGTGCAGGCTTCTTTCCAAAGGGCGAGTTGGGCCCCACAGCATCTTGCTTCCAGCTCTTTGGGAAGCTAAGAAACAACTCGCTCTGCACAGTGCTCTTACAGCCTACCGGGAACATCTCTTCCAAAGGCCTGTGAAACGCAGTTTCTTTGCAGGCCTGATCTGGCTGAAGTAGGACTTCTGCTCTGGGTGTGCTACTTTGCCCTAGAGCTGAAAGGCACAACGTGCAGGCTTCTTTCCAAAGGGCGAGTTGGGCCCCACAGCATCTTGCTTCCAGCTCTTTGGGAAGCTAAGAAACAACTCGCTCTGCACAGTGCTCTTACAGCCTACCGGGAACATCTCTTCCAAAGGCCTGTGAAACGCAGTTTCTTTGCAGGCCTGATCTGGCTGAAGTAGGACTTCTGCTCTGGGTGTGCTCCTTTGCCCTAGAGCTGAAAGGCACAACGTGCAGGCTTCTTTCCAAAGGGCGAGTTGGGCCCCACAGCATCTTGCTTCCAGCTCTTTGGGAAGCTAAGAAACAACTCGCTCTGCACAGTGCTCTTACAGCCTACCGGGAACATCTCTTCCAAAGGCCTGTGAAACGCAGTTTCTTTGCAGGCCTGATCTGGCTGAAGTAGGACTTCTGCTCTGGGTGTGCTACATTGCCCTAGAGCTGAAAGGCACAACGTGCAGGCTTCTTTCCAAAGGGCGAGTTGGGCCCCACAGCATCTTGCTTCCAGCTCTTTGGGAAGCTAAGAAACAACTCGCTCTGCACAGTGCTCTTACAGCCTACCGGGAACATCTCTTCCAAAGGCCTGTGAAACGCAGTTTCTTTGCAGGCCTGATCTGGCTGAAGTAGGACTTCTGCTCTGGGTGTGCTACATTGCCCTAGAGCTGAAAGGCACAACGTGCAGGCTTCTTTCCAAAGGGCGAGTTGGGCCCCACAGCATCTTGCTTCCAGCTCTTTGGGAAGCTAAGAAACAACTCGCTCTGCACAGTGCTCTTACAGCCTACCGGGAACATCTCTTCCAAAGGCCTGTGAAACGCAGTTTCTTTGCAGGCCTGATCTGGCTGAAGTAGGACTTCTGCTCTGGGTGTGCTCCTTTGCCCTAGAGCTGAAAGGCACAACGTGCAGGCTTCTTTCCAAAGGGCGAGTTGGGCCCCACAGCATCTTGCTTCCAGCTCTTTGGGAAGCTAAGAAACAACTCGCTCTGCACAGTGCTCTTACAGCCTACCGGGAACATCTCTTCCAAAGGCCTGTGAAACGCAGTTTCTTTGCAGGCCTGATCTGGCTGAAGTAGGACTTCTGCTCTGGGTGTGCTCCATTGCCCTAGAGCTGAAAGGCACAACGTGCAGGCTTCTTTCCAAAGGGCGAGTTGGGCCCCACAGCATCTTGCTTCCAGCTCTTTGGGAAGCTAAGAAACAACTCGCTCTGCACAGTGCTCTTACAGCCTACCGGGAACATCTCTTCCAAAGGCCTGTGAAACGCAGTTTCTTTGCAGGCCTGATCTGGCTGAAGTAGGACTTCTGCTCTGGGTGTGCTACTTTGCCCTAGAGCTGAAAGGCACAACGTGCAGGCTTCTTTCCAAAGGGCGAGTTGGGCCCCACAGCATCTTGCTTCCAGCTCTTTGGGAAGCTAAGAAACAACTCGCTCTGCACAGTGCTCTTACAGCCTAGTGGGAACATCTCTTCCAAAGGCCTGTGAAACGCAGTTTCTTTGCAGGCCTGATCTGGCTGAAGTAGGACTTCTGCTCTGGGTGTGCTCCATTGCCCTAGAGCTGAAAGGCACAACGTGCAGGCTTCTTTCCAAAGGGCGAGTTGGGCCCCACAGCATCTTGCTTCCAGCTCTTTGGGAAGCTAAGAAACAACTCGCTCTGCACAGTGCTCTTACAGCCTACCGGGAACATCTCTTCCAAAGGCCTGTGAAACGCAGTTTCTTTGCAGGCCTGATCTGGCTGAAGTAGGACTTCTGCTCTGGGTGTGCTACATTGCCCTAGAGCTGAAAGGCACAACGTGCAGGCTTCTTTCCAAAGGGCGAGTTGGGCCCCACAGCATCTTGCTTCCAGCTCTTTGGGAAGCTAAGAAACAACTCGCTCTGCACAGTGCTCTTACAGCCTACCGGGAACATCTCTTCCAAAGGCCTGTGAAACGCAGTTTCTTTGCAGGCCTGATCTGGCTGAAGTAGGACTTCTGCTCTGGGTGTGCTCCATTGCCCTAGAGCTGAAAGGCACAACGTGCAGGCTTCTTTCCAAAGGGCGAGTTGGGCCCCACAGCATCTTGCTTCCAGCTCTTTGGGAAGCTAAGAAACAACTCGCTCTGCACAGTGCTCTTACAGCCTACCGGGAACATCTCTTCCAAAGGCCTGTGAAACGCAGTTTCTTTGCAGGCCTGATCTGGCTGAAGTAGGACTTCTGCTCTGGGTGTGCTACATTGCCCTAGAGCTGAAAGGCACAACGTGCAGGCTTCTTTCCAAAGGGCGAGTTGGGCCCCACAGCATCTTGCTTCCAGCTCTTTGGGAAGCTAAGAAACAACTCGCTCTGCACAGTGCTCTTACAGCCTACCGGGAACATCTCTTCCAAAGGCCTGTGAAACGCAGTTTCTTTGCAGGCCTGATCTGGCTGAAGTAGGACTTCTGCTCTGGGTGTGCTACATTGCCCTAGAGCTGAAAGGCACAACGTGCAGGCTTCTTTCCAAAGGGCGAGTTGGGCCCCACAGCATCTTGCTTCCAGCTCTTTGGGAAGCTAAGAAACAACTCGCTCTGCACAGTGCTCTTACAGCCTACCGGGAACATCTCTTCCAAAGGCCTGTGAAACGCAGTTTCTTTGCAGGCCTGATCTGGCTGAAGTAGGACTTCTGCTCTGGGTGTGCTACATTGCCCTAGAGCTGAAAGGCACAACGTGCAGGCTCCTTTCCAAAGGGCGAGTTGGGCCCCACAGCATCTTGCTTCCAGCTCTTTGGGAAGCTAAGAAACAACTCGCTCTGCACAGTGCTCTTACAGCCTACTGGGAACATCTCTTCCAAAGGCCTGTGAAACGCAGTTTCTTTGCAGGCCTGATCTGGCTGAAGTAGGACTTCTGCTCTGGGTGTGCTCCATTGCCCTAGAGCTGAAAGGCACAACGTGCAGGCTTCTTTCCAAAGGGCGAGTTGGGCCCCACAGCATCTTGCTTCCAGCTCTTTGGGAAGCTAAGAAACAACTCGCTCTGCACAGTGCTCTTACAGCCTACCGGGAACATCTCTTCCAAAGGCCTGTGAAACGCAGTGTCTTTGCAGGCCTGATCTGGCTGAAGTAGGACTTCTGCTCTGGGTGTGCTCCATTGCCCTAGAGCTGAAAGGCACAACGTGCAGGCTTCTTTCCAAAGGGCGAGTTGGGCCCCACAGCATCTTGCTTCCAGCTCTTTGGGAAGCTAAGAAACAACTCGCTCTGCACAGTGCTCTTACAGCCTACCGGGAACATCTCTTCCAAAGGCCTGTGAAACGCAGTTTCTTTGCAGGCCTGATCTGGCTGAAGTAGGACTTCTGCTCTGGGTGTGCTCCATTGCCCTAGAGCTGAAAGGCACAACGTGCAGGCTTCTTTCCAAAGGGCGAGTTGGGCCCCACAGCATCTTGCTTCCAGCTCTTTGGGAAGCTAAGAAACAACTCGCTCTGCACAGTGCTCTTACAGCCTACCGGGAACATCTCTTCCAAAGGCCTGTGAAACGCAGTTTCTTTGCAGGCCTGATCTGGCTGAAGTAGGACTTCTGCTCTGGGTGTGCTCCATTGCCCTAGAGCTGAAAGGCACAACGTGCAGGCTCCTTTCCAAAGGGCGAGTTGGGCCCCACAGCATCTTGCTTCCAGCTCTTTGGGAAGCTAAGAAACAACTCGCTCTGCACAGTGCTCTTACAGCCTAGCGGGAACATCTCTTCCAAAGGCCTGTGAAACGCAGTTTCTTTGCAGGCCTGATCTGGCTGAAGTAGGACTTCTGCTCTGGGTGTGCTCCATTGCCCTAGAGCTGAAAGGCACAACGTGCAGGCTTCTTTCCAAAGGGCGAGTTGGGCCCCACAGCATCTTGCTTCCAGCTCTTTGGGAAGCTAAGAAACAACTCGCTCTGCACAGTGCTCTTACAGCCTACCGGGAACATCTCTTCCAAAGGCCTGTGAAACGCAGTTTCTTTGCAGGCCTGATCTGGCTGAAGTAGGACTTCTGCTCTGGGTGTGCTCCATTGCCCTAGAGCTGAAAGGCACAACGTGCAGGCTTCTTTCCAAAGGGCGAGTTGGGCCCCACAGCATCTTGCTTCCAGCTCTTTGGGAAGCTAAGAAACAACTCGCTCTGCACAGTGCTCTTACAGCCTACCGGGAACATCTCTTCCAAAGGCCTGTGAAACGCAGTTTCTTTGCAGGCCTGATCTGGCTGAAGTAGGACTTCTGCTCTGGGTGTGCTCCATTGCCCTAGAGCTGAAAGGCACAACGTGCAGGCTTCTTTCCAAAGGGCGAGTTGGGCCCCACAGCATCTTGCTTCCAGCTCTTTGGGAAGCTAAGAAACAACTCGCTCTGCACAGTGCTCTTACAGCCTACCGGGAACATCTCTTCCAAAGGCCTGTGAAACGCAGTTTCTTTGCAGGCCTGATCTGGCTGAAGTAGGACTTCTGCTCTGGGTGTGCTACATTGCCCTAGAGCTGAAAGGCACAACGTGCAGGCTTCTTTCCAAAGGGCGAGTTGGGCCCCACAGCATCTTGCTTCCAGCTCTTTGGGAAGCTAAGAAACAACTCGCTCTGCACAGTGCTCTTACAGCCTACCGGGAACATCTCTTCCAAAGGCCTGTGAAACGCAGTTTCTTTGCAGGCCTGATCTGGCTGAAGTAGAACTTGTGCTGCTGGGTGTGCTACATTGCCCTAGAGCTGAAAGGCACAACGTGCAGGCTTCTTTCCAAAGGGCGAGTTGGGTCCCACAGCATCTTGCTTCCAGCTCTTTGGGAAGCTAAGAAACAACTCGCTCTGCACAGTGCTCTTACAGCCTACCGGGAACATCTCTTCCAAAGGCCTATGAAACGCAGTTTCTTTGCAGGCCTGATCTGGCTGAAGTAGGACTTCTGCTCTGGGTGTGCTACATTGCCCTAGAGCTGAAAGGCACAACGTGCAGGCTTCTTTCCAAAGGGCGAGTTGGGCCCCACAGCATCTTGCTTCCAGCTCTTTGGGAAGCTAAGAAACAACTCGCTCTGCACAGTGCTCTTACAGCCTACCGGGAACATCTCTTCCAAAGGCCTGTGAAACGAAGTTTCTTTGCAGGCCTGATCTGGCTGAAGTAGAACTTCTGCTCTGGGTGTGCTACATTGCCCTGGAGCTGAAAGGCACAACGTGCAGGCTTCTTTCCAAAGGCGAGTTGGGCCCCAAAGCATCTTGCTTCCAGCTCTTTGGGAAGCTAAGAAACAACTCGCTCTGCACAGTGCTCTTATAGCCTACCGGGAACATCTCTTCCAAAGGCCTGTGAAACACAGTTTCTTTGCAGGCCTGATCTGGCTGAAGTAGAACTTCTGCTCTGGGTGTGCTACATTGCCCTAGAGCTGAAAGGCACAACGTGCAGGCTTCTTTCCAAAGGGCGAGTTGGGCCCCAAAGCATCTTGCTTCCAGCTGTTTGGGAAGCTAAGAAACAACTCGCTCTGCACAGTGCTCTTACAGTCTACCGTGAACATCTGTTCCTAAGGCCTGTGAAACGCAGTTTCTTTGCAGGCCTGATCTGGCTGAAGTAGAATTTCTGCTCTGGGTGTGCTACAGTGCCCTAGAGCTGAAAGGCACAACATGCAAGCTTCCATCCAAAGGGCGAGTTGGGCCCCAAAGCATCTTGCTTACAGCTCTTTGGGAAGCTAAGAAACAACTCGCTCTGCACAGTGCTCTTACAGCCTGCCGGGAACATCTCTTCCAAAGTCCTGTGAAACGCAGTCTCTTTGCAGGCCTGATCTGGCTAAAGCAGAACTTCTGCTCTGGGTGTGCTACATTGCCCTAGAGCTGAAAGGCACAACGTGCAGGCTTCTTTCCAAAGGGCGAGTTGGGCCCCAAAGCATCTTGCTTCCAACTCTTTTGGACGCTAAGATACAACTCGCTCTGCACAGTGCTCTTACAGCCTACCGGGAACATCTCTCACAAAGGAGTGTGAAACGCTGTTTCTTTGCAGGCCTGACCTGGCTGAAGTAGAACTTCTGCTCTGGGTGTGCTACATTGCCGTGGAGCTGAAAGGCACAACGTGCAGGCTCCTTTCCAAAGGGCAAGTTGGGCCCCAATGCATCTTGCTTCCAGCTCTTTGGGAAGCTAAGAAACAACTCGCTCTGCACAGTGCTCTTACAGCCTACCGGGAACATCTCTTGCAAAGGCCTGTGAAACGCAGTTTCCTTTCAGGCCTGACCTGGCTGAAGTAGAACTTCTGCTCAGGGTGTGCTCCATTGCCCTAGAGCTGAAAGGCAGAACGTGCAGGCTTCTTTCCAAAGGGCGAGTTGGGCCCCACAGCATCTTGCTTCCACCTCTTTGGGAAGCTAAGAAACAACTCGCTCTGCACAGTGCTCTTACAGCCTATCGGGAACAACTCTTCCAAAGGCCTGTGAAACGCAGTGTCTTTGCAGGCCTGATCTGGCTGAAGTAGGACTTCTGCTCTGGGTGGGCTCCATTGCCCTAGAGTTGAAAGGCACAACGTGCAGGCTCCATTCCAAAGGGCGAGTTGGGCCCCAAAGCATCTTGCTTCCAGCTCTTTGGGAAGCTAAGAAACAACTCGCTCTGCACAGTGCTCTTACAGCCTACCGGGAACATCTCTTCCAAAGGCCTGTGAAACGCATTGTCTTTGCAGGCCTGATCTGGCTGAAGTAGGACTTCTGCTCTGGGTGTTTTACATTGGCCTAGAGCTGAAAGGCACAACGTGCAAGCTTCTTTCCAAAGGGCGAATTGGTCCCCACAGCAACTTGCTTCCAGCTCTTTGGGAAGCTAAGAAACAACTCGCTCTGCACAGTGCTCTTACAGCCTACCGGGAGCATCTCTTCCAAAGGCCTGTGAAACGCAGTTTCTTTGCAGGCCTGATCTGGCTGAAGTAGGACTTTTGCTCTGGGTGGGCTCCATTGCCCTAGAGCTGAAAGGCACAACGTGCAGGCTTCTTTCCAAAGGGCGAGTTGGGCCCCACAGCATCTTGCTTCCAGCTCTTTGGGAAGCTAAGAAACAACTCGCTCTGCACAGTGCTCTTACAGCCTAGTGGGAACATCTCTTCCAAAGGCCTGTGAAACGCAGTTTCTTTGCAGGCCTGATCTGGCTGAAGTAGGACTTCTGCTCTGGGTGTGCTCCCTTGCCCTAGAGATGAAAGGCACAACGTGCAGGCTTCTTTCCAAATGGCGAGTTGGTCCCCACAGCAACTTGCTTCCAGCTCTTTGGGAAGCTAAGAAACAACTCGCTCTGCACAGTGCTCTTACGGCCTACTGGGAACATCTCTTCCAAAGGCCTGTGAAACTCAGTTTCTTTGCAGGCCTGATCTGGCTGAAGTAGGACTTCTGCTCTGGGTGTGCTCCATTGCCCTAGAGCTGAAAGGCACAACGTGCAGGCTTCTTTCCAAAGGGCGATTTGGGCCCCACAGCATCTTGCTTCCAGCTCTTTGGGAAGCTAAGAAACAACTCGCTCTGCACAGTGCTCTTACAGCCTACCGGGAACATCTCTTCCAAAGGCCTGTGTAACGCAGTGTCTTTGCAGGCCTGATCTGGATGAAGTAGGACTTCTGCTCTGGGTGTGCTCCATTGCCTTAGAGCTGAAAGGCACAACGTGCAGGCATCTTTCGAAAGGGCGAGTTGGGCCCCACAGCATCTTGCTTCCAGCTCTTTGGGAAGCTAAGAAACAACTCGCTCTGCACAGTGCTCTTACAGCCTACCGGGAACATCTCTTCCAAAGGCCTGTGATACGCATTGTCTTTGCAGGCCTGATCTGGCTGAAGTAGGACTTCTGCTCTGGGTGTTTTACATTGCCCTAGAGCTGAAAGGCACAACGTGCAGGCTACTTTCCAAAGGGCGAGTTGGGCCCCACAGCATCTTGCTTCCAGCTCTTTGGGAAGCTAAGCAACAACTCGCTCTGCACAGTGCTCTTACAGCCTACCGGGAACATCTCTTCCAAAGGCCTGTGAAACGCAGTTTCTTTGCAGGCCTGTTCTGGCTGAAGTAGGACTTCTGCTCTGGGTGTGCTCCATTGCCCTAGAGCTGAAAGGCAGAACGTGCAGGCTTCTTTCCAAAGGGCGAGTTGGGCCCCACAGCATCTTGCTTCCAGCTCTTTGGGAAGCTAAGAAACAACTCGCTCTGCACAGTGCTCTTACAGCCTATCGGGAACAACTCTTCCAAAGGCCTGTGAAACGCAGTGTCTTTGCAGGCCTGATCTGGCTGAAGTAGGACTTCTGCTCTGGGTGGGCTCCATTGCCCTATAGCTGAAAGGCACAACGTGCAGGCTCCATTCCAAAGGGCGAGTTGGGCCCCAAAGCATCTTGCTTCCAGCTCTTTGGGAAGCTAAGAAACAACTCGCTCTGCACAGTGCTCTTACAGCCTACCGGGAACATCTCTTCCAAAGGCCTTTGAAACGCAGTGTCTTTGCAGGCCTGATCTGGCTGAAGTAGGACTTCTGCTCTGGGTGTGCTCCATTGCCCTAGAGCTGAAAGGCAAAACGTCCAGGCTTCTTTCCAAAGGGCGAGTTGGGCCCCACAGCATCTTGCTTCCAGTTCTTTGGGAAGCTAAGAAACAACTCGCTCTGCACAGTGCTCTTACAGCCTACCGGGAACATCTCTTCCAAAGGCCTGTGAAACGCAGTTTCTTTGCAGGCCTGTTCTGGCTGAAGTAGGACTTCTGCTCTGGGTGTGCTCCATTGCCCTAGAGCTGAAAGGCACAACGTGCAGGCTTCTTTCCAAAGGGCGAGTTGGGCCCCACAGCATCTTGCTTCCAGCTCTTTGGGAAGCTAAGAAACAACTCGCACTGCACAGTGCTCTTACAGCCTACCGGGAGCATCTCTTCCAAAGGCCTGTGAAACGCAGTTTCTTTGCAGGCCTGATCTGGCTGAAGTAGGACTTCTGCTCTGGGTGTGCTCCATTGCCCTAGAGCTGAAAGGCACAACGTGCAGGCTTCTTTCCAAAGGGCGAGTTGGGCCCCACAGCATCTTGCTTCCAGCTCTTTGGGAAGCTAAGAAACAACTCGCTCTGCACAGTGCTCTTACAGCCTACCGGGAACATCTCTTCCAAAGGCCTGTGTAACGCAGTGTCTTTGCAGGCCTGATCTGGATGAAGTAGGACTTCTGCTCTGGGTGTGCTCCATTGCCCTAGAGCTGAAAGGCACAACGTGCAGGCTTCTTTCCAAAGGGCGAGTTGGGCCCCACAGCATCTTGCTTCCAGCTCTTTGGGAAGCTAAGAAACAACTCGCTCTGCACAGTGCTCTTACAGCCTACCGGGAACATCTCTTCCAAAGGCCTGTGAAACGCAGTTTCTTTGCAGGCCTGATCTGGCTGTAGTAGGACTTCTGCTCTGGGTGTCCTCCATTGCCCTAGAGCTGAAAGGCACAACGTGCAGGCTTCCTTCCAAAGGGCGAGTTGGGCCCCACAGCATCTTGCTTCCAGCTCTTTGGGAAGCTAAGAAACAACTCGCTCTGCACAGTGCTCTTACAGCCTACCGGGAACATCTCTTCCAAAGGCCTGTGAAACGCAGTTTCTTTGCAGGCCTGATCTGGCTGAAGTAGGACTTCTGCTCTGGGTGTGCTCCATTGCCCTAGAGCTGAAAGGCACAACGTGAAGGCTTCTTTCCAATGGGCGAGTTGGGCCCCACAGCATCTTGATTCCAGCTCTTTGGGAAGCTAAGAAACAACTCGCTCTGCACAGTGCTCTTACTGCCTAGTGGGAACATCTCTACCAAAGGCCTGTGAAACGCAGTTTCTTTGCAGGCCTGATCTGGCTGAAGTAGGACTTCTGCTCTGGGTGTGCTCCATTGCCCTAGAGCTGAAAGGCACAACGTGCAGGCTCCTTTCCAAAGGGCGAGTTGGGCCCCACAGCATCTTGATTCCAGCTCTTTGGGAAGCTAAGAAACAACTCGCTCTGCACAGTGCTCTTACTGCCTAGTGGGAACATCTCTTCCAAAGGCCTGTGAAACGCAGTTTCTTTGCAGGCCTGATCTGTCTGAAGTAGGACTTCTGCTCTGGGTGTGCTCCATTGCCCTAGAGCTGAAAGGCGCAACGTGCAGGCTTCTTTCCAAAGGGCGAGTTGGGCCCCACAGCATCTTGCTTCCAGCTCTTTGGGAAGCTAAGCAACAACTCGCTCTGCACAGTGCTCTTACAGCCTACCGGGAACATCTCTTCCAAAGGCCTGTGAAACGCAGTTTCTTTGCAGGCCTGTTCTGGCTGAAGTAGGACTTCTGCTCTGGGTGTGCTCCATTGCCCTAGAGCTGAAAGGCAGAACGTGCAGGCTTCTTTCCAAAGGGCGAGTTGGGCCCCACAGCATCTTGCTTCCAGCTCTTTGGGAAGCTAAGAAACAACTCGCTCTGCACAGTGCTCTTACAGCCTATCGGGAACAACTCTTCCAAAGGCCTGTGAAACGCAGTGTCTTTGCAGGCCTGATCTGGCTGAAGTAGGACTTCTGCTCTGGGTGTGCTCCATTGCCCTAGAGATGAAAGGCACAACGTGCAGGCTTCTTTCCAAATGGCGAGTTGGTCCCCACAGCAACTTGCTTCCAGCTCTTTGGGAAGCTAAGAAACAACTCGCTCTGCACAGTGCTCTTACGGCCTACTGGGAACATCTCTTCCAAAGGCCTGTGAAACTCAGTTTCTTTGCAGGCCTGATCTGGCTGAAGTAGGACTTCTGCTCTGGGTGTGCTCCATTGCCCTAGAGCTGAAAGGCACAACGTGCAGGCTTCTTTCCAAAGGGCGATTTGGGCCCCACAGCATCTTGCTTCCAGCTCTTTGGGAAGCTAAGAAACAACTCGCTCTGCACAGTGCTCTTACAGCCTACCAGGAACATCTCTTCCAAAGGCCTGTGTAACGCAGTGTCTTTGCAGGCCTGATCTGGATGAAGTAGGACTTCTGCTCTGGGTGTGCTCCATTGCCTTAGAGCTGAAAGGCACAACGTGCAGGCATCTTTCGAAAGGGCGAGTTGGGCCCCACAGCATCTTGCTTCCAGCTCTTTGGGAAGCTAAGAAACAACTCGCTCTGCACAGTGCTCTTACAGCCTACCGGGAACATCTCTTCCAAAGGCCTGTGAAACGCATTGTCTTTGCAGGCCTGATCTGGCTGAAGTAGGACTTCTGCTCTGGGTGTTTTACATTGCCCTAGAGCTGAAAGGCACAACGTGCAGGCTACTTTCCAAAGGGCGAGTTGGGCCCCACAGCATCTTGCTTCCAGCTCTTTGGGAAGCTAAGCAACAACTCGCTCTGCACAGTGCTCTTACAGCCTACAGGGAACATCTCTTCCAAAGGCCTGTGAAACGCAGTTTCTTTGCAGGCCTGTTCTGGCTGAAGTAGGACTTCTGCTCTGGGTGTGCTCCATTGCCCTAGAGCTGAAAGGCAGAACGTGCAGGCTTCTTTCCAAAGGGCGAGTTGGGCCCCACAGCATCTTGCTTCCAGCTCTTTGGGAAGCTAAGAAACAACTCGCTCTGCACAGTGCTCTTACAGCCTATCGGGAACAACTCTTCCAAAGGCCTGTGAAACGCAGTGTCTTTGCAGGCCTGATCTGGCTGAAGTAGGACTTCTGCTCTGGGTGGGCTCCATTGCCCTATAGCTGAAAGGCACAACGTGCAGGCTCCATTCCAAAGGGCGAGTTGGGCCCCAAAGCATCTTGCTTCCAGCTCTTTGGGAAGCTAAGAAACAACTCGCTCTGCACAGTGCTCTTACAGCCTACCGGGAACATCTCTTCCAAAGGCCTTTGAAACGCAGTGTCTTTGCAGGCCTGATCTGGCTGAAGTAGGACTTCTGCTCTGGGTGTGCTCCATTGCCCTAGAGCTGAAAGGCAAAACGTCCAGGCTTCTTTCCAAAGGGCGAGTTGGGCCCCACAGCATCTTGCTTCCAGCTCTTTGGGAAGCTAAGAAACAACTCGCTCTGCACAGTGCTCTTACAGCCTACCGGGAACATCTCTTCCAAAGGCCTTTGAAACGCAGTGTCTTTGCAGGCCTGATCTGGCTGAAGTAGGACTTCTGCTCTGGGTGTGCTCCATTGCCCTAGAGCTGAAAGGCAAAACGTCCAGGCTTCTTTCCAAAGGGCGAGTTGGGCCCCACAGCATCTTGCTTCCAGCTCTTTGGGAACCTAAGAAACAACTCGCTCTGCACAGTGCTCTTACAGCCTACCGTGAACATCTCTTCCAAAGGCCTTTGAAACGCAGTGTCTTTGCAGGCCTGATCTGCCTGAAGTAGGACTTCTGCTCTGGGTGTGCTCCATTGACCTAGAGCTGAAAGGCAGAACGTGCAGGCTTCTTTCCAAAGGGCGAGTTGGGCCCCACAGCATCTTGCTTCCAGTTCTTTGGGAAGCTAAGAAACAACTCGCTCTGCACAGTGCTCTTACAGCCTACCGGGAACATCTCTTCCAAAGGCCTGTGAAACGCAGTTTCTTTGCAGGCCTGTTCTGGCTGAAGTAGGACTTCTGATCTGGGTGTGCTCCATTGCCCTAGAGCTGAAAGGCACAACGTGCAGGCTCCTTTCCAAAGGGCGAGTTGGGCCCCACAGCATCTTGCTTCCAGCTCTTTGGGAAGCTAAGAAACAACTCGCACTGCACAGTGCTCTTACAGCCTACCGGGAGCATCTCTTCCAAAGGCCTGTGAAACGCAGTTTCTTTGCAGGCCTGATCTGGCTGAAGTAGGACTTCTGCTCTGGGTGGGCTCCATTGCCCTAGAGCTGAAAGGCACAACGTGCAGGCTTCTTTCCAAAGGGCGAGTTGGGCCCCACAGCATCTTGCTTCCAGCTCTTTGGGAAGCTAAGAAACAACTCGCTCTGCACAGTGCTCTTACAGCCTACCGGGAACATCTCTTCCAAAGGCCTGTGTAACGCAGTGTCTTTGCAGGCCTGATCTGGCTGAAGTAGGACTTCTGCTCTGGGTGTGCTCCATTGCCCTAGAGCTGAAAGGCACAACGTGCAGGCTTCTTTCCAAAGGGCGAGTTGGGCCCCACAGCATCTTGCTTCCAGCTCTTTGGGAAGCTAAGAAACAACTCGCTCTGCACAGTGCTCTTACAGCCTACCGGGAACATCTCTTCCAAAGGCCTGTGAAACGCAGTTTCTTTGCAGGCCTGATCTGGCTGAAGTAGGACTTCTGCTCTGGGTGTCCTCCATTGCCCTAGAGCTGAAAGGCACAACGTGCAGGCTTCCTTCCAAAGGGCGAGTTGGGCCCCACAGCATCTTGCTTCCAGCTCTTTGGGAAGCTAAGAAACAACTCGCTCTGCACAGTGCTCTTACAGCCTACCGGGAACATCTCTTCCAAAGGCCTGTGAAACGCAGTTTCTTTGCAGGCCTGATCTGGCTGAAGTAGGACTTCTGCTCTGGGTGTGCTCCATTGCCCTAGAGCTGAAAGGCACAACGTGAAGGCTCCTTTCCAATTGGCGAGTTGGGCCCCACAGCATCTTGATTCCAGCTCTTTGGGAAGCTAAGAAACAACTCGCTCTGCTCAGTGCTCTTACTGCCTAGTGGGAACATCTCTACCAAAGGCCTGTGAAACGCAGTTTCTTTGCAGGCCTGATCTGGCTGAAGAAGGACTTCTGCTCTGGGTGTGCTCCATTGCCCTAGAGCTGAAAGGCACAACGTGAAGGCTCCTTTCCAAAGGGCGAGTTGGGCCCCACAGCATCTTGATTCCAGCTCTTTGGGAAGCTAAGAAACAACTCGCTCTGCTCAGTGCTCTTACTGCCTAGTGGGAACATCTCTTCCAAAGGCCTGTGAAACGCAGTTTCTTTGCAGGCCTGATCTGTCTGAAGTAGGACTTCTGCTCTGGGTGTCCTCCATTGCCCTAGAGCTGAAAGGCACAACATGCAGGCTTCTTTCCAAAGGGCGAGTTGGGCCCCACAGCATCTTGCTTCCAGCTCTTTGGGAAGCTAAGCAACAACTCGCTCTGCACAGTGCTCTTACAGCCTACCGGGAACATCTCTTCCAAAGGCCTGTGAAACGCAGTTTCTTTGCAGGCCTGTTCTGGCTGAAGTAGGACTTCTGCTCTGGGTGTGCTCCATTGCCCTAGAGCTGAAAGGCAGAACGTGCAGGCTTCTTTCCAAAGGGCGAGTTGGGCCCCACAGCATCTTGCTTCCAGCTCTTTGGGAAGCTAAGAAACAACTCGCTCTGCACAGTGCTCTTACAGCCTATCGGGAACAACTCTTCCAAAGGCCTGTGAAACGCAGTGTCTTTGCAGGCCTGATCTGGCTGAAGTAGGACTTCTGCTCTGGGTGTGCTCCATTGCCCTAAAGCTGAAAGGCACAACGTGCAGGCTTCTTTCCAAAGGGTGAGTTGGTCCCCACAGCATCTTGCTTCCAGCTCTTTGGGAAGCTAAGAAACAACTCGCTGTGCACAGTGCTCTTACAACCTACCAGAAAAATCTCTTCCAAAGGCTTGTGAAACGCAGTGTCTTTGCAGGCCTGATCTGGCTGAAGTAGGACTTCTGCTCTGGGTGTGCTCCATTGCCCTAGAGCTGAAAGGCACAACGTGCAGGCTTCTTTCCAAAGGGCGAGTTGGGCCCCACAGCATCTTGCTTCCAGCTCTTTGGGAAGCTAAGAAACAACTCGCTCTGCACAGTGCTCTTACAGCCTACCGTGAACATCTCTTCCAAAGGCCTTTGAAACGCAGTGTCTTTGCAGGCCTGATCTGGCTGAAGTAGGACTTCTGCTCTGGGTGTGCTCCATTGACCTAGAGCTGAAAGGCAGAACGTGCAGGCTTCTTTCCAAAGGGCGAGTTGGGCCCCACAGCATCTTGCTTCCAGCTCTTTGGGAAGCTAAGAAACAACTCGCTCTGCACAGTGCTCTTACAGCCTACCGGGAACATCTCTTCCAAAGGCCTGTGAAACGCAGTTTCTTTGCAGGCCTGTTCTGGCTGAAGTAGGACTTCTGATCTGGGTGTGCTCCATTGCCCTAGAGCTGAAAGGCACAACGTGCAGGCTCCTTTCCAAAGGGCGAGTTGGGCCCCACAGCATCTTGCTTCCAGCTCTTTGGGAAGCTAAGAAACAACTCGCTCTGCACAGTGCTCTTACAGCCTACCGGGAGCATCTCTTCCAAAGGCCTGTGAAACGCAGTTTCTTTGCAGGCCTGATCTGGCTGAAGTAGGACTTCTGCTCTGGGTGGGCTCCATTGCCCTAGAGCTGAAAGGCACAACGTGCAGGCTTCTTTCCAAAGGGCGAGTTGGGCCCCACAGCATCTTGCTTCCAGCTCTTTGGGAAGCTAAGAAACAACTCGCTCTGCACAGTGCTCTTACAGCCTACCGGGAACATCTCTTCCAAAGGCCTGTGTAACGCAGTGTCTTTGCAGGCCTGATCTGGCTGAAGTAGGACTTCTGCTCTGGGTGTGCTCCATTGCCCTAGAGCTGAAAGGCACAACGTGCAGGCTTCTTTCCAAAGGGCGAGTTGGGCCCCACAGCATCTTGCTTCCAGCTCTTTGGGAAGCTAAGAAACAACTCGCTCTGCACAGTGCTCTTACAGCCTACCGGGAACATCTCTTCCAAAGGCCTGTGAAACGCAGTTTCTTTGCAGGCCTGATCTGGCTGAAGTAGGACTTCTGCTCTGGGTGTCCTCCATTGCCCTAGAGCTGAAAGGCACAACGTGCAGGCTTCCTTCCAAAGGGCGAGTTGGGCCCCACAGCATCTTGCTTCCAGCTCTTTGGGAAGCTAAGAAACAACTCGCTCTGCACAGTGCTCTTACAGCCTACCGGGAACATCTCTTCCAAAGGCCTGTGAAACGCAGTTTCTTTGCAGGCCTGATCTGGCTGAAGTAGGACTTCTGCTCTGGGTGTGCTCCATTGCCCTAGAGCTGAAAGGCACAACGTGAAGGCTCCTTTCCAATGGGCGAGTTGGGCCCCACAGCATCTTGATTCCAGCTCTTTGGGAAGCTAAGAAACAACTCGCTCTGCTCAGTGCTCTTACTGCCTAGTGGGAACATCTCTTCCAAAGGCCTGTGAAACGCAGTTTCTTTGCAGGCCTGATCTGGCTGAAGTAGGACTTCTGCTCTGGGTGTGCTCCATTGCCCTAGAGCTGAAAGGCACAACGTGCAGGCTTCTTTCCAAAGGGCGAGTTGGGCCCCACAGCATCTTGCTTCCAGCTCTTTGGGAAGCTAAGAAACAACTCGCTCTGCACAGTGCTCTTACAGCCTAGTGGGAACATCTCTTCCAAAGGCCTGTGAAACGCAGTTTCTTTGCAGGCCTGATCTGTCTGAAGTAGGACTTCTGCTCTGGGTGTGCTCCATTGCCCTAGAGCTGAAAGGCACAACATGCAGGCTTCTTTCCAAAGGGCGAGTTGGGCCCCACAGCATCTTGCTTCCAGCTCTTTGGGAAGCTAAGCAACAACTCGCTCTGCACAGTGCTCTTACAGCCTACCGGGAACATCTCTTCCAAAGGCCTGTGAAACGCAGTTTCTTTGCAGGCCTGTTCTGGCTGAAGTAGGACTTCTGCTCTGGGTGTGCTCCATTGCCCTAGAGCTGAAAGGCAGAACGTGCAGGCTTCTTTCCAAAGGGCGAGTTGGGCCCCACAGCATCTTGCTTCCAGCTCTTTGGGAAGCTAAGAAACAACTCGCTCTGCACAGTGCTCTTACAGCCTATCGGGAACAACTCTTCCAAAGGCCTGTGAAACGCAGTGTCTTTGCAGGCCTGATCTGGCTGAAGTAGGACTTCTGCTCTGGGTGTGCTCCATTGCCCTAAAGCTGAAAGGCACAACGTGCAGGCTTCTTTCCAAAGGGTGAGTTGGTCCCCACAGCATCTTGCTTCCAGCTCTTTGGGAAGCTAAGAAACAACTCGCTGTGCACAGTGCTCTTACAACCTACCAGAAAAATCTCTTCCAAAGGCTTGTGAAACGCAGTGTCTTTGCAGGCCTGATCTGGCTGAAGTAGGACTTCTGCTCTGGGTGTGCTCCATTGCCCTAGAGCTGAAAGGCACAACGTGCAGGCTTCTTTCCAAAGGGCGAGTTGGGCCCCACAGCATCTTGCTTCCAGCTCTTTGGGAAGCTAAGAAACAACTCGCTCTGCACAGTGCTCTTACAGCCTACCGTGAACATCTCTTCCAAAGGCCTTTGAAACGCAGTGTCTTTGCAGGCCTGATCTGCCTTAAGTAGGACTTCTGCTCTGGGTGTGCTCCATTGACCTAGAGCTGAAAGGCAGAACGTGCAGGCTTCTTTCCAAAGGGCGAGTTGGGCCCCACAGCATCTTGCTTCCAGTTCTTTGGGAAGCTAAGAAACAACTCGCTCTGCACAGTGCTCTTACAGCCTACCGGGAACATCTCTTCCAAAGGCCTGTGAAACGCAGTTTCTTTGCAGGCCTGTTCTGGCTGAAGTAGGACTTCTGATCTGGGTGTGCTCCATTGCCCTAGAGCTGAAAGGCACAACGTGCAGGCTCCTTTCCAAAGGGCGAGTTGGGCCCCACAGCATCTTGCTTCCAGCTCTTTGGGAAGCTAAGAAACTACTCGCTCTGCACAGTGCTCTTACAGCCTACTGGGAGCATCTCTTCCAAAGGCCTGTGAAACGCAGTTTCTTTGCAGGCCTGATCTGGCTGAAGTAGGACTTCTGCTCTGGGTGGGCTCCATTGCCCTAGAGCTGAAAGGCACAACGTGCAGGCTTCTTTCCAAAGGGCGAGTTGGGCCCCACAGCATCTTGCTTCCAGCTCTTTGGGAAGCTAAGAAACAACTCGCTCTGCACAGTTCTCTTACAGCCTACCGGGAACATCTCTTCCAAAGGCCTGTGTAACGCAGTGTCTTTGCAGGCCTGATCTGGATGAAGTAGGACTTCTGCTCTGGGTGTGCTCCATTGCCCTAGAGCTGAAAGGCACAACGTGCAGGCTTCTTTCCAAAGGGCGAGTTGGGCCCCACAGCATCTTGCTTCCAGCTCTTTGGGAAGCTAAGAAACAACTCGCTCTGCACAGTGCTCTTACAGCCTACCGGGAACATCTCTTCCAAAGGCCTGTGAAACGCAGTTTCTTTGCAGGCCTGATCTGGCTGAAGTAGGACTTCTGCTCTGGGTGTCCTCCATTGCCCTAGAGCTGAAAGGCACAACGTGCAGGCTTCCTTCCAAAGGGCGAGTTGGGCCCCACAGCATCTTGCTTCCAGCTCTTTGGGAAGCTAAGAAACAACTCGCTCTGCACAGTGCTCTTACAGCCTACCGGGAACATCTCTTCCAAAGGCCTGTGAAACGCAGTTTCTTTGCAGGCCTGATCTGGCTGAAGTAGGACTTCTGCTCTGGGTGTGCTCCATTGCCCTAGAGCTGAAAGGCACAACGTGAAGGCTCCTTTCCAATGGGCGAGTTGGGCCCCACAGCATCTTGATTCCAGCTCCTTGGGAAGCTAAGAAACAACTCGCTCTGCTCAGTGCTCTTACTGCCTAGTGGGAACATCTCTTCCAAAGGCCTGTGAAACGCAGTTTCTTTGCAGGCCTGATCTGGCTGAAGTAGGACTTCTGCTCTGGGTGTGCTCCATTGCCCTAGAGCTGAAAGGCACAACGTGCAGGCTTCTATCCAAAGGGCGAGTTGGGCCCCACAGCATCTTACTTATAGCTCTTTGGGAAGCTAAGAAACAACTCGCTCTGCACAGTGCTCTTACAGCCTACCGGGAACATCTCTTCCAAATGCCTGCGAGACGCAGTTTCTTTGCAGGCCTGTTCTGGCTGAAGTAGGACTTCTGATCTGGGTGTGCTCCAGTGCCCTAGAGGTGAAAGGCACAACGTGCAGGCTCCTTTCCAAAGGGCGAGTTGGGCCCCACAGCATCTTGCTTCCAGCTCTTTGGGAAGCTAAGAAACAACTCGCTCTGCACAGTGCTCTTGCAGCCTACCGGGAGCATCTCTTCCAAAGGCCTGTGAAACGCAGTTTCTTTGCAGGCCTGATCTGGCTGAAGTAGGACTTCTGCTCTGGGTGGGCTCCATTGCCCTAGAGCTGAAAGGCACAACGTGCAGGCTTCTTTCCAAAGGGCGAGTTGGGCCCCACAGCATCTTGCTTCCAGCTCTTTGGGAAGCTAAGAAACAACTCGCTCTGCACAGTGCTCTTACAGTCTACCGGGAACATCTGTTCCTAAGGCCTGTGAAACGCAGTTTCTTTGCAGGCCTGATCTGGCTGAGGTAGAACGTCTGCTCTGGGTGTGCTACATTGCCCTAGATCTGAAAGGCACAACGTGCAGGCTTCTTTCCAAAGGGCGAGTTGGGCCCCAAAGCATCTTGCTTCTAGCTCTTTGGGAAGCTAAGAAACAACTCGCTCTGCACAGTGCTCTTACAGCCTACCGGGAACATCTCTTCCAAAGGCCTGTGAAACGCAGTTTCTTTGAAGGCGTGATCTGGCTGAAGTAGAACTTGAGTGCTGGGTGTGCTACATTGCCCTAGAGCTGAAAGGCACAACGTGCAGGCTTCTTTCCAAAGGGCGAGGTGGGTCCCAAAGCATCTTGCTTCCAGCTCTTTGGGAAGCTAAGAAACAACTCGCTCTGCACAGTGCTCTTACAGCTTCCCGGGAACATCTCTTCCAAAGGCCTGTGAAACGCAGTTTCTTTGCAGGCCTGATCTGGCTGAAGCAGAACTTCTGCTCTGGTTGTGCTACATTGCCCTCGAGCTGAAAGGCACAACGTGCAGGCTTCTTTCCAAAGGGCGAGTTGGGCCCCAAAGCATCTTGCTTCCAGCTCTTTGGGAAGCTAAGAAACAACTCGCTCTGCACAGTGCTCTTACAGCCTACCGGGAACATCTCTTCCAAAGGCCTGTGAAACAAGTTTCTTTGCAGGCCTGATCTGGCTGAAGTTGAACTTCTGCTCTGGGTGTGCTACATTGCCCTGGAGCTGAAAGGCACAACGTGCAGGCTTCTTTCCAAAGGCGAGTTGGGCCCCAAAGCATCTTGCTTCCAGCTCTTTGGGAAGCTAAGAAACAACTCGCTCTGCACAGTGCTCTTATAGCCTACCGGGAACAACTCTTCCAAAGGCCGGTGAAACACAGTTTCTTTGCAGGCCTGATCTGGCTGAAGTAGAACTTCTGCTCTGGGTGTGCTACATTGCCCTAGAGCTGAAAGGCACAACGTGCAGGCTTCTTTCCAATGGGCGAGTTGGGCCCCAACGCATCTTGCTTCCAGCTCTTTGGGAAGCTGATAAACAACTCGCTCTGCACAGTGCTCTTACAGCCTACCGGGAACATCTCTTACAAAGGAATGTGAAACGCAGTTTCTTTGCAGGCGTGGTCTGGCTGAAGTTGAACTTCTGCCCTGGGTGTGCTACATTGCCCTAGAGCTGAAAGGCACAACGTGCAGGCTTCTTTCCAAAGGGCGAGTTGGGCCCCTCAGCATCTTGCTTCCAGCTCTTTGGGAAGCTAAGAAACAACTCACTCTGCACAGTGCTCTTACAGCCTACCGGGAACATCTCTCACAAAGGCCTGTGAAACGCACTTTCTTTGCAGGCCTGACCTGGCTGAAGTAGAACTTCTGCTCTGGGTCAGCTACATTGCCCTAGAGCTGAAAGGCACAATGTGCAGGCTTCTTTCCAAAGGGCGAGTTGGACCCCAATGCATCTTGCTTCCAGCTCTTTGGGAAGCTAAGAAACAACTAGCTCTGCACAGTGCTCTTACAGCCTACCGGGAACATCTCTTACAAAGGCCTGTGAAACACAGTTTCTTTGCAGGCCTGATCTGGCTGAAGTAGAACTTCTGCTCTGGGTGTGCTACAGTGCCCTAGAGCTGAAAGGCACAATGTGCAGGCTTCTTTCCAAAGGGCGAGTTGGGCCCCAAAGCATCTTGCTTCCAGCTCTTTGGGAAGCTAAGAAACAACTCGCTCTGCACATAGCTCTTACATCCTACCGGGAGCATCTCTTCCAAAGGCCTGTGAAACGCAGTTTCTTTGCAGGCCTGATCTGGCTGAAGTAGAACTTCTGCTTGGGTGGGCTACATTGCCCTAGAGCTGAAAGGCACAACGTGCCGGCTTCCTTCCAAAGGGCGAGAGGGGCCCCAAAGCATCTTGCTTCCAGCTGTTTGGGAAGCTAAGAAACAACTCGCTCTGCACAGTGCTCTTACAGCCTACCGAGAACATCTCTTCCAAAGGCCTGTGAAACGCAGTTTCTTTGCAGGCCTGATCTGGCTGAAGTAGAACTTCTGCTCTGGGTGTGCTACATTGCCCTAGAGCTGAAAGGCACAACGTGCAGGCTTCTTTCCAAAGGGTGAGTTGGGCTCCAAAGCATCTTGCTTCCAGCTCTTTGGGAAGCTAAGAAACAACTCGCTCTGCACAGTGCTCTTTCAGCCTACCGGGATCATCTCTTACAGAGGCGTGTGAAATGCACTTTCTTTGCAGGCCTGATCTGGCTGAAGTAGAACTTCAGCTCTGGGTGTGCTACATTGCCCTAGAGCTGAAAGGCACAACGTGCAGGCTTCTTTCCAAAGGGCGAGTTGGGCCCCAAAGCATCTTGCTTCCAGCTCTTTGGGAAGCTGATAAACAACTCGCTCTGCACAGTGCTCTTACAGCCTACCGGGAACATCTCTTACAAAGGAATGTGAAACGCAGTGTCTTTGCAGGCGTGGTCTGGCTGAAGTAGAACTTCTGCCCTGGGTGTGCTACATTGCCCTAGAGCTGAAAGGCACAACGTGCAGGCTTCTTTCCAAAGGGCGAGTTGGGCCCCTCAGCATCTTGCTTCCAGCTCTTTGGGAAGCTAAGAAACAACTCACTCTGCACAGTGCTCTTACAGCCTACCGGGAACATCTCTCACAAAGGCCTGTGAAACGCACTTTCTTTGCAGGCCTGACCTGGCTGAAGTAGAACTTCTGCTCTGGGTCAGCTACATAGCCCTAGAGCTGAAAGGCACAACGTGCAGGCTTCTTTCCAAAGGGCGAGTTGGACCCCAATGCATCTTGCTTCCAGCTCTTTGGGAAGCTAAGAAACAACTAGCTCTGCACAGTGCTCTTACAGCCTACCGGGAACATCTCTTACAAAGGCCTGAGAAACGCAGTTTCTTTGCAGGGCTGATCTGGCTGAAGTAGAACTTCTGCTCTGGGTGTGCTACAGTGCCCTAGAGCTGAAAGGCACAATGTGCAGGCTTCTTTCCAAAGGGCGAGTTGGGCCCCAAAGCATCTTGCTTCCAGCTCTTTGGGAAGCTAAGAAACAACTCGCTCTGCACATAGCTCTTACATCCTACCGGGAGCATCTCTTCCAAAGGCCTGTGAAACGCAGTTTCTTTGCAGGCCTGATCTGGCTGAAGTAGAACTTCTGCTTGGGTGGGCTACATTGCCCTAGAGCTGAAAGGCACAACGTGCCGGCTTCCTTCCAAAGGGCGAGATGGGCCCCAAAGCATCTTGCTTCCAGCTGTTTGGGAAGCTAAGAAACAACTCGCTCTGCACAGTGCTCTTACAGCCTACCGAGAACATCTCTTCCAAAGGCCTGTGAAACGCAGTTTCTTTGCAGGCCTGATCTGGCTGAAGTAGAACTTCTGCTCTGGGTGTGCTACATTGCCCTAGAGCTGAAAGGCACAACGTGCAGGCTTCTTTCCAAAGGGCGAGTTGGGCCCCAAAGCTTCTTGCTTCCAGCTCTTTGGGAAGCTAAGAAACAACTCGCTCTGCACAGTGCTCTTTCAGCCTACCGGGATCATCTCTTACAGAGGCGTGTGAAATGCACTTTCTTTGCAGGCCTGATCTGGCTGAAGTAGAACTTCAGCTCTGGGTGTGCTCCATTGCCCTAGAGCTGAAAGGCACAACGTGCAGGCTTCTTTACAAAGGGCGAGTTGGGCCCCAAAGCATCTTGCTTCCAGCTCTTTGGGAAGCTAAGAAACAACTCGCTCTGCACAGTGCTCTTACAGCCTACCGGGAACATCTCTTCCAAAGGCCTGTGAAACGCAGTTTCTTTGCAGGCCTGATCTGGATGAAGCAGAACTTCGGCTCTGGGTGTGCTACATTGCCCTAGTGCTGAAAGGCACAACGTGCAGGCTTCTTTATAAAGGGCGAGTTGGGCCCCACAGCATCTTGCTTCCAGCTCTTTGGGAACCTAAGAAACAACTCGCTCTGCACAGTGCTCTTACAGCCTACCGGGACCATCTCTTCCAAAGCCCTGTGAAACGTAGTTTCTTTGCAGGCCTGATCTGGCTGAAGTAGAATTTCTGCTCTGGGTGTGCTCCATTGCCCTAGAGCTAAAAGGCACAACGTGCAGGCTTCTATCCAAAGGGAGAGTTGGGCCCCAAAGCATCTTGCTTCCAGCTCTTTGGGAAGCTAAGAAACAACTCGCTCTGCACAGTGCTCTTACAGCCTACCGGGAACATCTCTTCCAAAGGCCTGTGAAATGCAGTTTCTTTGCAGGCCTGATCTGGCTGAAGTAGAACTTCTGCTCTGGGTGTGCTACATTGCCCTAGAGCTGAAAGGCACAACGTGCAGGCTTCTTTCCAAAGGGCGAGTTGGGCCCCAAAGCATCTTGCTTCCAGCTCTTTGGGAAGCTAAGAAACAACTCGCTCTGCACAGTGCTCTTACGCTCTACCGGGAACATCTCTTCCAAAGGCCTGTGAAACGGAGTTTCTTTGCAGGCCTGATCTGGGTGAAGTAGAGCTTCTGCCCTCGGTGTGATACATTGCCCTAGAGCTGAAAGGCACAAAGTGCAGGCTTCTTTCCAAAGGGCGCGTTGGGCCCCAAAGCATCTTGCTTCCAGCTCTTTGGGAAGCTAAGAAACAACTCGCTTTGCGCAGTGCTCTTACAGCCTAATAGGAACATCTCTTCCAAAGGTCTGTGAAACGCAGTTTCTTTGCAGGCCTAATCTGGCTGAAGTAGAACTTCTGCTCTGTGTGTGCTACATTGCCCTAGAGCTGAAAGGCACAACGTTCAGGCTTCTTTGCAAAGGGCGAGTTGGGACCCAAAGCATCTTGCTTCCAGCTCTTTGGGAAGCTAAGAAACAACTCGCTCTGCAGAGTGCTCTTACAGCCTACCGGGAACATCTCCTCCAATAGCCTGTGAAACGCAGTTTCTTTGCAGGCCTGATCTGGCTGAAGTAGAACTTGAGCTCTGGGTGTGCTACATTGCCCTAGAGCTGAAAGGCACAACGTGCGGCCTTCTTTCCAAAGGGCGAGTTGGGCCCCAAAGCATCTTGCTTCCAGCTCTTTGGAATGCTAAGAATCAACTCGCTCTGCACAGTGCTCTTACAGCCTACCGGGAACATCTCTTCCAAATGCCTGAGAAACGCAGTTTCTTTGCAGGCCTGATCTGGCTGAAGTAGAACTTGGGCTCTGGGTGTGCTACATTGCCCTAGAGCTGAAAGGCACAACGTGAAGCCTTCTTTCCAAAGGGCGAGTTGGGCCCCGAAGCATCTTGCTTCCAGCTCTTTGGGATGCTAAGAATCAACTCGCTCTGCACAGTGCTCTTACAGCCTACCGGGAACATCTGTTCCAAATGCCTGAGAAACGCAGTTTCTTTGCAGGCCTGATCTGGCTGAAGTAGAACTTCTGCTCTGGGTGTGCTACATTGCCCTAGAGATGAAAGGCACAACGTGCAGGCTTCTTTCAAAGGGCGAGTTGGGACCCAAAGCATCTTAGTTCCAGCTCTTTGGGAAGCTAAGAAACAACTCGCTCTGCACAGTGTTCTTACACTCTACCGGGAACATCTGTTCCTAAGGCCTGTGAAACGCAGTTTCTTTGCAGGCCTGATCAGGCTGAAGTAGAACGTCTGCTCTGGGTGTGCTACATTGCCCTAGAGCTGAAAGGCACAACGTGCAGGTTTCTTTGCAAAGGGCGAGTTTGGCCCCAAAGCATCTTGCTTCCAGCTCTTTGGGAAGCTAAGAAACAACTCACTCTGCACAGTGCTCTTACAGCCTACCGGGAACATCTCTTCCAAAGGCCTGTGAAACGCAGTTTCTTTGAAGGCCTGATCTGGCTGAAGTAGAACTTGAGCTCTGGGTGTGCTACATTGCACTAGAGCTGAAAGGCACAACGTGCAGCCTTCTTTCCAAAGGGTGAGTTGGGCCCCAAAGCATCTTGCTTCCAGCTCTTTGGGACGCTAAGAAACAACTCGCTCTCACAGTGCTCTTACAGCATACCGGGAACGTCTCTCACAAAGGAGTGTGAAACGTTGTTTCTTTGCAGGCCTGACCTGGCTGAAGTAGAACTTCTGCTCTGGGTGTGCTACATTACCGTGGAGCTGAAAGGCACAACGTGCAGGCTTCTTTCCAAAGGGCAAGTTGGGGCCCAATGCATCTTGCTTCCAGCTCTTTGGGATGCTAAGAAACAACTCGCTCTGCACAGTGCTATTATAGCCTACCGGGAAAATCTCTTACAAAGGCCTTTTAAATGCAGTTTCCTTGCAGGCCTGACCTGGCTGAAGTAGAACTTCTGCTCTGGGTGTGCTACATTGCCCTAGAGCTAAAAGGCACAACGTGCAGGCTTCTTTCCAAAGGGCGAGTTGGACCCCAAAGCATCTTGCTTCCACCACTTTGGGAAGCTAAGAATCAACTCGCTCTGCAAAGTGTTCTTACAGCCTACCCAGAGCATCTCGTCCCAAGGCCTGTGAAATGCAGTTTCTTTGCAGGCCTGATTTGGCTGAAGTAGAACTTCTGCTCTGGGTGTGCTACATTGCCCTAGAGCTGAAAGGCACCACGTGCAGCCTTCTTTCCAAAGGGCGAGTTGGGCCACAAAGCATCTTGCTTCCAGCTCTTTGGGAAGCTAAGAAACAACTCGCTCTGCACAGTGCTCTTACAGCCTACCTGGAACATCTCTTCCAAAGGCCTGTGAAACGCTGTTTCTTTGCAGGCCTGACCTGGCTGAAGTAGAACTTCTGCTCAGGGTGTGCTACATTGCCCTAGAGCTGAAAGGCACAACGTGCAGGCTTCTTTCAAAGGGCGAGTTGGGGCCGAATGCATCTTAGTTCCAGCTCTTTGGGAAGCTAAGAAACAACTCGCTCTGCACAGTGCTCTTACAGTCTACTGGGAACATCTGTTCCTAAGGCCTGTGAAACGCAGTTTCTTTGCAGGCCTGATCTGGCTGAAGTAGAACGTCTGCTCTGGGTGTGCTACATTGCCCGAGAGCTGAAAGGCACAACGTGCAGGCTTCTTTCCAAAGGGCGAGTTGGGCCCCAAAGCATCTTGCTTCTAGCTCTTTGGGAAGCTAAGAAACAACTCGCTCTGCACAGTGCTCTTACAGCCTACCGGGAACATCTCTTCCAAAGGCCTGTGAAACGCAGTTTCTTTGAAGGCCTGATCTGGCTGAAGTAGAACTTGAGCTCTGGGTGTGCTACATTGCCCTAGAGCTGAAAAGTACAACGTGCAGGCTTCTTTCCAAAGGGCGAGTTGGGCCCCAAAGCATCTTGCTTACAGCTCTTTGGGAAGCTAAGAAACAACTCGCTCTGCACAGTGCTCTTACAGCCTGCCGGGAACATCTCTTCCAAAGTCCTGTGAAACGCAGTCTCTTTGCAGGCCTGATCTGGCTGAAGCAGAACTTCTGCTCTGGGTGTGCTACATTGCCCTAGAGCTGAAAGGCACAACGTGCAGGCTTCTTTCCAAAGGGCGAGTTGGGCCCCAAAGCATCTTGCTTCCAACTCTTTTGGACGCTAAGATACAACTCGCTCTGCACAGTGCTCTTACAGCCTACCGGGAACATCTCTCACAAAGGAGTGTGAAACGCTGTTTCGTTGCAGGCCTGACCTGGCTGAAGTAGAACTTCTGCTCTGGGTGTGCTACATTGCCGTGGAGCTGAAAGGCACAACGTGCAGGCTCCTTTCCAAAGGGCAAGTTGGGCCCCAATGCATCTTGCTTCCAGCTCTTTGGGAAGCTAAGAAACAACTCGCTCTGCACAGTGCTCTTACAGCCTACCGGGAACATCTCTTACAAAGGCCTGTGAAACGCAGTTTCCTTTCAGGCCTGACCTGGCTGAAGTAGAACTTCTGCTCTGGGTGTGCTCCATTGCCCTAGAGCTGAAAGGCAGAACGTGCAGGCTTCTTAATAAAGGGCGAGTCGGGCCCCACAGCATCTTGCTTCCAGCTCTTTGGGAAGCTAAGAAACAACTCGCTCTGCACAGTGCTCTTACAGCCTATCGGGAACAACTCTTCCAAAGGCCTGTGAAACGCAGTGTCTTTGCAGGCCTGATCTGGCTGAAGTAGGACTTCTGCTCTGGGTGGGCTCCATTGCCCTAGAGTTGAAAGGCACAACGTGCAGGCTCCAATCCAAAGGGCGAGTTGGGCCCCAAAGCATCTTGCTTCCAGCTCTTTGGGCAGCTAAGAAACAACTCGCTCTGCACAGTGCTCTTACAGCCTACCGGGAACATCTCTTCCAAAGGCCTGTGAAACGCATTGTCTTTGCAGGCCTGATCTGGCTGAAGTAGGACTTCTGCTCTGGGTGTTTTACATTGGCCTAGAGCTGAAAGGCACAACGTGCAGGCTTCTTTCCAAAGGGCGAGTTGGGCCCCACAGCATCTTGCTTCCAGCTCTTTGGGAAGCTAAGAAACAACTCGCTCTGCACAGTGCTCTTACAGCCTACAGGGAACATCTCTTCCAAAGGCCTGTGAAACGCAGTTTCTTTGCAGGCCTGATCTGGCTGAAGTAGGACTTCTGCTCTGGGTGTGCTCCATTGCCCTAGAGCTGAAAGGCACAACGTGCAGGCTTCTTTCCAAAGGGCGAGTTGGTCCCCACAGCATCTTGCTTCCAGCTCTTTGGGAAGCTAAGAAACAACTCACTGTGCACAGTGCTCTTACAACCTACCAGAAAAATCTCTTCCAAAGGCTTGTGAAACGCAGTGTCTTTGCAGGCCTGATCTGGCTGAAGTAGGACTTCTGCTCTGGGTGTGCTCCATTGCCCTAGAGCTGAAAGGCACAACGTGCAGGCTTCTTTCCAAAGGGCGAGTTGGGCCCCACAGCATCTTGCTTCCAGCTCTTTGGGAAGCTAAGAAACAACTCGCTCTGCACAGTGCTCTTACAGCCTACCGGGAACATCTCTTCCAAAGGCCTGTGAAACGCAGTTTCTTTGCAGGCCTGATCTGGCTGAAGTAGGACTACTGCTCTGGGTGTTCTCCATTGCCCTAGAGCTGAAAGGCACAACATGAAGGCTCCTTTCCAATGGGCGAGTTGGGCCCCACAGCATCTTGATTCCAGCTCTTTGGGAAGCTAAGAAACAACTCGCTCTGCTCAGTGCTCTTACTGCCTAGTGGGAACATCTCTTCCAAAGGCCTGTGAAACGCAGTTTCTTTGCAGGCCTGATCTGGCTGAAGTAGGACTTCTGCTCTGGGTGTGCTCCATTGCCCTAGAGCTGAAAGGCAGAACGTGCAGGCTTCTTTCCAAAGGGCGAGTTGGGCCCCACAGCATCTTGCTTCCAGCTCTTTGGGAAGCTAAGAAACAACTCGCTCTGCACAGTGCTCTTACAGCCTATCGGGAACAACTCTTCCAAAGGCCTGTGAAACGCAGTGTCTTTGCAGGCCTGATCTGGCTGAAGTAGGACTTCTGCTCTGGGTGGGCTCCATTGCCCTAGAGCTGAAAGGCACAACGTGCAGGCTCCATTCCAAAGGGCGAGTTGGGCCCCAAAGCATCTTGCTTCCAGCTCTTTGGGAAGCTAAGAAACAACTCGCTCTGCACAGTGCTCTTACAGCCTACCGGGAACATCTCTTCCAAAGGCCTATGAAACGCATTGTCTTTGCAGGCCTGATCTGGCTGAAGTAGGACTTCTGCTCTGGGTGTTTTACATTGGCCTAGAGCTGAAAGGCACAACGTGCAGGCTACTTTCCAAAGGGCGAGTTGGGCCCCACAGCATCTTGCTTCCAGCTCTTTGAGAAGCTAAGAAACAACTCGCTCTGCACAGTGCTCTTACAGCCTACAGGGAACATCTCTTCCAAAGGCCTGTGAAACGCAGTTTCTTTGCAGGCCTGTTCTGGCTGAAGTAGGACTTCTGCTCTGGGTGTGCTCCATTGCCCTAGAGCTGAAAGGCACAACGTGCAGGCTTCTTTCCAAAGGGCGAGTTGGGCCCAACAGCATCTTGCTTCCAGCTCTTTGGGAAGCTAAGAAACAACTCGCTCTGCACAGTGCTCTTACAGCCTATCGGGAACAACTCTTCCAAAGGCCTGTGAAATGCAGTGTCTTTGCAGGCCTGATCTGGCTGAAGTAGGACTTCTGATCTGGGTGTGCTCCATTGCCCTAGAGCTGAAAGGCACAACGTGCAGGCTTCTTTCCAAAGGGCGAGTTGGGCCCCACAGCATCTTGCTTCCAGCTCTTTGGGAAGCTAAGAAACAACTCGCTCTGCACAGTGCTCTTACAACCTACCGGGAACATCTCTTCCAAAGTCCTGTGAAACGCAGTCTCTTTGCAGGCCTGATCTGGCTGAAGCAGAACTTCTGCTCTGGGTGTGCTACATTGCCCTAGAGCTGAAAGGCACAACGTGCAGGCTTCTTTCCAAAGGGCGAGTTGGGCCCCAAAGCATCTTGCTTCCAACTCTTTTGGACGCTAAGATACAACTCGCTCTGCACAGTGCTCTTACAGCCTACCGGGAACATCTCTCACAAAGGAGTGTGAAACGCTGTTTCGTTGCAGGCCTGACCTGGCTGAAGTAGAACTTCTGCTCTGGGTGTGCTACATTGCCGTGGAGCTGAAAGGCACAACGTGCAGGCTCCTTTCCAAAGGGCAAGTTGAGCCCCAATGCATCTTGCTTCCAGCTCTTTGGGAAGCTAAGAAACAACTCGCTCTGCACAGTGCTCTTACAGCCTACCGGGAACATCTCTTACAAAGGCCTGTGAAACGCAGTTTCCTTTCAGGCCTGACCTGGCTGAAGTAGAACTTCTGCTCTGGGTGTGCTCCATTGCCCTAGAGCTGAAAGGCAGAACGTGCAGGCTTCTTTCCAAAGGGCGAGTTGGGCCCCACAGCATCTTGCTTCCAGCTCTTTGGGAAGCTAAGAAACAACTCGCTCTGCACAGTGCTCTTACAGCCTATCGGGAACAACTCTTCCAAAGGCCTGTGAAACGCAGTGTCTTTGCAGGCCTGATCTGGCTGAAGTAGGACTTCTGCTCTGGGTGGGCTCCATTGCCCTAGAGTTGAAAGGCACAACGTGCAGGCTCCATTCCAAAGGGCGAGTTGGGCCCCAAAGCATCTTGCTTCCAGCACTTTGGGCAGCTAAGAAACAACTCGCTCTGCACAGTGCTCTTACAGCCTACCGGGAGCATCTCTTCCAAAGGCCTGTGAAACGCATTGTCTTTGCAGGCCTGATCTGGCTGAAGTAGGACTTCTGCTCTGGGTGTTTTACATTGGCCTAGAGCTGAAAGGCACAACGTGCAGGCTTCTTTCCAAAGGGCGAGTTGGGCCCCACAGCATCTTGCTTCCAGCTCTTTGGGAAGCTAAGAAACAACTTGCTCTGCACAGTGCTCTTACAGCCTACAGGGAACATCTCTTCCAAAGGCCTGTGAAACGCAGTTTCTTTGCAGGCCTGATCTGGCTGAAGTAGGACTTCTGATCTGGGTGTGCTCCATTGCCCTAGAGCTGAAAGGCACAACGTGCAGGCTTCTTTCCAAAGGGCGAGTTGGTCCCCACAGCATCTTGCTTCCAGCTCTTTGGGAAGCTAAGAAACAACTCACTGTGCACAGTGCTCTTACAACCTACCAGAAAAATCTCTTCCAAAGGCTTGTGAAACGCAGTGTCTTTGCAGGCCTGATCTGGCTGAAGTAGGACTTCTGCTCTGGGTGTGCTCCATTACCCTAGAGCTGAAAGGCACAACGTGCAGGCTTCTTTCCAAAGGGCGAGTTGGGCCCCACAGCATCTTGCTTCCAGCTCTTTGGGAAGCTAAGAAACAACTCGCTCTGCACAGTGCTCTTACAGCCTACCGGGAACATCTCTTCCAAAGGCCTGTGAAACGCAGTTTCTTTGCAGGCCTGATCTGGCTGAAGTAGGACTACTGCTCTGGGTGTTCTCCATTGCCCTAGAGCTGAAAGGCACAACATGAAGGCTCCTTTCCAATGGGCGAGTTGGGCCCCACAGCATCTTGATTCCAGCTCTTTGGGAAGCTAAGAAACAACTCGCTCTGCTCAGTGCTCTTACTGCGTAGTGGGAACATCTCTTCCAAAGGCCTGTGAAACGCAGTTTCTTTGCAGGCCTGATCTGGCTGAAGTAGGACTTCTGCTCTGGGTGTGCTCCATTGCCCTAGAGCTGAAAGGCACAACATGCAGGCTTCTTTCCAAAGGGCGAGTTGGTCCCCACAGCAACTTGCTTCCAGCTCTTTGGGAAGCTAAGAAACAACTCGCTCTGCACAGTGCTCTTACAGCCTACCGGGAGCATCTCTTCCAAAGGCCTGTGAAACGCAGTTTCTTTACAGGCCTGATCTGGCTGAAGTAGGACTTCTGCTCTGGGTGGGCTCCATTGCCCTAGAGCTGAAAGGCACAACGTGCAGGCTTCTTTCCAAAGGGCGAGTTGGGCCCCACAGCATCTTGCTTCCAGCTCTTTGGGAAGCTAAGAAACAACTCGCTCTGCACAGTGCTCTTACAGCCTACCGGGAACATCTCTTCCAAAGGCCTGTGAAACGCAGTTTCTTTGCAGGCCTGATCTGGCTGAAGTAGGACTTCTGCTCTGGGTGTGCTCCATTGCCCTAGAGCTGAAAGGCACAACGTGCAGGCTTCTTTCCAAAGGGCGAGTTGATCCCCACAGCAACTTGCTTCCAGCTCTTTGGGAAGCTAAGAAACAACTCGCTCTGCACAGTGCTCTTACAGCCTACTGGGAACATCTCTTCAAAAGGCCTGTGAAACTCAGTTTCTTTGCAGGCCTGATCTGGCTCAAGTAGGACTTCTGCTCTGGGTGTGCTCCATTGCCCTAGAGCTGAAAGGCACAACGTGCAGGCTTCTTTCCAAAGGGCGATTTGGGCCCCACAGCATCTTGCTTCCAGCTCTTTGGGAAGCTAAGATACAACTCGCTCTGCACAGTGCTCTTACAGCCTACCGGGAACATCTCTTCCAAAGGCCTGTGAAACGCAGCTTCTTTGCAGGCCTGTTCTGGCTGAAGTAGGACTTCTGCTCTGGGTGTGCTCCATTGCCCTAGAGCTGAAAGGCACAACGTGCAGGCTTCTTTCCAAAGGGCGAGTTGGGCCCCACAGCATCTTGCTTCCAGCTCTTTGGGAAGCTAAGAAACAACTCGCTCTGCACAGTGCTCTTACAACCTACCGGGAACATCTCTTCCAAAGGCCTTTGAAACGCAGTGTCTTTGCAGGCCTGATCTGGCTGAAGTAGGACTTCTGCTCTGGGTGTGCTCCATTGCCCTAGAGCTGAAAGGCACAACGTGCAGGCTTCTTTCCAAAGGGCGAGTTGGGCCCCACAGCATCTTGCTTCCAGCTCTTTGGGAAGCTAAGAAACAACTCGCTCTGCACAGTGCTCTTACAGCCTACCGGGAACATCTCTTCCAAATGCCTGTGAAACGCAGTTTTTTTGCAGGCCTGTTCTGGCTGAAGTAGGACTTCTGCTCTGTCTGTGCTCCATTGCCCTAGAGCTGAAAGGCACAACGTGCAGGCTCCTTTCCAAAGTGCGAGTTGGGCCCCACAGCATCTTGCTTCCAGCTCTTTGGGAAGGTAAGAAACAACTCGCTCTGCAAAGTGCTCTTACACTCTACCGGGAACATCTCTTCCAAAGGCCTGTGAAACGCAGTTTCTTTGCAGGCCTGATCTGGCTGAAGTAGGACTTCTGCTCTGGGTGGGCTCCATTGCCCTAGAGCTGAAAGGCACAACGTGAAGGCTTCTTTCCAAAGGGCGAGTTGGGCCCCACAGCATCTTGCTTCCAGCTCTTTGGGAAGCTAAGAAACAACTCGCTCTGCACAGTGCTCTTACAGCCTACCGGGAACATCTCTTCCAAAGGCCTGTGTAACGCAGTGTCTTTGCAGGCCTGATCTGGCTGAAGTAGGACTTCTGCTCTGGGTGTGCTCCATTGCCCTAGAGCTGAAAGGCACAACGTGCAGGCTTCTTTCCAAAGGGCGAGTTGGACCCCAATGCATCTTGCTTCCAGCTCTTTGGGAAGCTAAGAAACAACTAACTCTGCACAGTGCTCTTACAGCCTACCGGGAACATCTCTTACAAAGGCCTGTGAAACGCAGTTTCTTTGCAGGCCTGATCTGGCTGAAGTAGAACTTCTGCTCTGGGTGTGCTACAGTGCCCTAGAGCTGAAAGGCACAATGTGCAGGCTTCTTTCCAAAGGGCGAGTTGGGCCCCAAAGCATCTTGCTTCCAGCTCTTTGGGAAGCTAAGAAACAACTCGCTCTGCACATAGCTCTTACATCCTACCGGGAGCATCTCTTCCAAAGGCCTGTGAAACGCAGTTTCTTTGCAGGCCTGATCTGGCTGAAGTAGAACTTCTGCTTGGGTGGGCTACATTGCCCTAGAGCTGAAAGGCACAACGTGCCGGCTTCCTTCCAAAGGGCGAGATGGGCCCCAAAGCATCTTGCTTCCAGCTGTTTGGGAAGCTAAGAAACAACTCGCTCTGCACAGTGCTCTTACAGCCTACCGAGAACATCTCTTCCAAAGGCCTGTGAAACGCAGTTTCTTTGCAGGCCTGATCTGGCTGAAGTAGAACTTCTGCTCTGGGTGTGCTACATTGCCCTAGAGCTGAAAGGCACAACGTGCGGCCTTCTTTCCAAAGGGCGAGTTGGGCCCCAAAGCATCTTGCTTCCAGCTCTTTGGAATGCTAAGAATCAACTCGCTCTGCACAGTGCTCTTACAGCCTACCGGGAACATCTCTTCCAAATGCCTGAGAAACGCAGTTTCTTTGCAGGCCTGATCTGGCTGAAGTAGAACTTCTGCTCTGGGTGTGCTACATTGCCCTAGAGATGAAAGGCACAACGTGCAGGCTTCTTTCAAAGGGCGAGTTGGGACCCAAAGCATCTTAGTTCCAGCTCTTTGGGAAGCTAAGAAACAACTCGCTCTGCACAGTGTTCTTACAGTCTACCGGGAACATCTGTTCCTAAGGCCTGTGAAACGCAGTTTCTTTGCAGGCCTGATCAGGCTGAAGTAGAACGTCTGCTCTGGGTGTGCTACATTGCCCTAGAGCTGAAAGGCACAACGTGCAGGCTTCTTTGCAAAGGGCGAGTTGGGCCCCAAAGCATCTTGCTTCCAGCTCTTTGGGAAGCTAAGAAACAACTCACTCTGCACAGTGCTCTTACAGCCTACCGGGAACATCTCTTCCAAAGGCCTGTGAAACGCAGTTTCTTTGAAGGCCTGATCTGGCTGAAGTAGAACTTGAGCTCTGGGTGTGCTACATTGCACTAGAGCTGAAAGGCACAACGTGCAGCCTTCTTTCCAAAGGGTGAGTTGGGCCCCAAAGCATCTTGCTTCCAGCTCTTTGGGACGCTAAGAAACAACTCGCTCTCACAGTGCTCTTACAGCATACCGGGAACGTCTCTCACAAAGGAGTGTGAAACGTTGTTTCTTTGCAGGCCTGACCTGGCTGAAGTAGAACTTCTGCTCTGGGTGTGCTACATTACCGTGGAGCTGAAAGGCACAACGTGCAGGCTTCTTTCCAAAGGGCAAGTTGGGGCCCAATGCATCTTGCTTCCAGCTCTTTGGGATGCTAAGAAACAACTCGCTCTGCACAGTGCTATTATAGCCTACCGGGAAAATCTCTTACAAAGGCCTTTGAAATGCAGTTTCCTTGCAGGCCTGACCTGGCTGAAGTAGAACTTCTGCTCTGGGTGTGCTACATTGCCCTAGAGCTAAAAGGCACAACGTGCAGGCTTCTTTCCAAAGGGCGAGTTGGACCCCAAAGCATCTTGCTTCCACCACTTTGGGAAGCTAAGAATCAACTCGCTCTGCAAAGTGTTCTTACAGCCTACCCAGAGCATCTCGTCCCAAGGCCTGTGAAATGCAGTTTCTTTGCAGGCCTGATTTGGCTGAAGTAGAACTTCTGCTCTGGGTGTGCTACATTGCCCTAGAGCTGAAAGGCACCACGTGCAGCCTTCTTTCCAAAGGGCGAGTTGGGCCACAAAGCATCTTGCTTCCAGCTCTTTGGGAAGCTAAGAAACAACTCGCTCTGCACAGTGCTCTTACAGCCTACCTGGAACATCTCTTCCAAAGGCCTGTGAAACGCTGTTTCTTTGCAGGCCTGACCTGGCTGAAGTAGAACTTCTGCTCAGGGTGTGCTACATTGCCCTAGAGCTGAAAGGCACAACGTGCAGGCTTCTTTCAAAGGGCGAGTTGGGGCCGAATGCATCTTAGTTCCAGCTCTTTGGGAAGCTAAGAAACAACTCGCTCTGCACAGTGCTCTTACAGTCTACTGGGAACATCTGTTCCTAAGGCCTGTGAAACGCAGTTTCTTTGCAGGCCTGATCTGGCTGAAGTAGAACGTCTGCTCTGGGTGTGCTACATTGCTCGAGAGCTGAAAGGCACAACGTGCAGGCTTCTTTCCAAAGGGCGAGTTGGGCCCCAAAGCATCTTGCTTCTAGCTCTTTGGGAAGCTAAGAAACAACTCGCTCTGCACAGTGCTCTTACAGCCTACCGGGAACATCTCTTCCAAAGGCCTGTGAAACGCAGTTTCTTTGAAGGCCTGATCTGGCTGAAGTAGAACTTGAGCTCTGGGTGTGCTACATTGCCCTAGAGATGAAAAGTACAACGTGCAGGCTTCTTTCCAAAGGGCGAGTTGGGCCCCAAAGCATCTTGCTTCCAGCTCTTTCTGAAGCTAAGAAACAACTCGCTCAGCAGAGTGCTCTTACAGCCTACCGGGAACATCTCTTCCAAAGGCCTGTGAAACGCAGTTTCTTTGCAGGCCTGATCTGGCTGAAGTAGAACTTATGCTCTGGGTGTGCTACATAGCCCTACAGCTGAAAGGCACAACGTGCAGACTTCTTTCCAAAGGGCGAGATGGGCCCCAAAGCATCTTGCTTCCAGCTGTTTGGGAAGCTAAGAAACAACTCGCTCTGCACAGTGCTCTTACAGTCTACCGGGAACATCTGTTCCTAAGGCCTGTGAAACGCAGTTTCTTTGCAGGCCTGATCTGGCTGAAGTAGAATTTCTGCTCTGGGTGTGCTACAGTGCCCTAGAGCTGAAAGGCACAACATGCAAGCTTCCATCCAAAGGGCGAGTTGGGCCCCAAAGCATCTTGCTTACAGCTCTTTGGGAAGCTAAGAAACAACTCGCTCTGCACAGTGCTCTTACAGCCTGCCGGGAACATCTCTTCCAAAGTCCTGTGAAACGCAGTCTCTTTGCAGGCCTGATCTGGCTGAAGCAGAACTTCTGCTCTGGGTGTGCTACATTGCCCTAGAGCTGAAAGGCACAACGTGCAGGCTTCTTTCCAAAGGGCGAGTTGGGCCCCAAAGCATCTTGCTTCCAACTCTTTTGGACGCTAAGATACAACTCGCTCTGCACAGTGCTCTTACAGCCTACCGGGAACATCTCTCACAAAGGAGTGTGAAACGCTGTTTCGTTGCAGGCCTGACCTGGCTGAAGTAGAACTTCTGCTCTGGGTGTGCTACATTGCCGTGGAGCTGAAAGGCACAACGTGCAGGCTCCTTTCCAAAGGGCAAGTTGGGCCCCAATGCATCTTGCTTCCAGCTCTTTGGGAAGCTAAGAAACAACTCGCTCTGCACAGTGCTCTTACAGCCTACCGGGAACATCTCTTACAAAGGCCTGTGAAACGCAGTTTCCTTTCAGGCCTGACCTGGCTGAAGTAGAACTTCTGCTCTGGGTGTGCTCCATTGCCCTAGAGCTGAAAGGCACAACGTGCAGGCTTCTTTCCAAAGGGCGAGTTGGGCCCCACAGCATCTTGCTTCCAGCTCTTTGGGAAGCTAAGAAACAACTCGCTCTGCACAGTGCTCTTACAGCCTATCGGGAACAACTCTTCCAAAGGCCTGTGAAACGCAGTGTCTTTGCAGGCCTGATCTGGCTGAAGTAGGACTTCTGCTCTGGGTGGGCTCCATTGCCCTAGAGTTGAAAGGCACAACGTGCAGGCTCCAATCCAAAGGGCGAGTTGGGCCCCAAAGCATCTTGCTTCCAGCTCTTTGGGCAGCTAAGAAACAACTCGCTCTGCACAGTGCTCTTACAGCCTACCGGGAACATCTCTTCCAAAGGCCTGTGAAACGCATTGTCTTTGCAGGCCTGATCTGGCTGAAGTAGGACTTCTGCTCTGGGTGTTTTACATTGGCCTAGAGCTGAAAGGCACAACGTGCAGGCTTCTTTCCAAAGGGCGAGTTGGGCCCCACAGCATCTTGCTTCCAGCTCTTTGGGAAGCTAAGAAACAACTCGCTCTGCACAGTGCTCTTACAGCCTACCGGGAACATCTCTTCCAAAGGCCTGTGTAACGCAGTGTCTTTGCAGGCCTGATCTGGCTGAAGTAGGACTTCTGCTCTGGGTGTGCTCCATTGCCCTAGAGCTGAAAGGCACAACGTGCAGGCTTCTTTCCAAAGGGCGAGTTGGACCCCAATGCATCTTGCTTCCAGCTCTTTGGGAAGCTAAGAAACAACTAACTCTGCACAGTGCTCTTACAGCCTACCGGGAACATCTCTTACAAAGGCCTGTGAAACGCAGTTTCTTTGCAGGCCTGATCTGGCTGAAGTAGAACTTCTGCTCTGGGTGTGCTACAGTGCCCTAGAGCTGAAAGGCACAATGTGCAGGCTTCTTTCCAAAGGGCGAGTTGGGCCCCAAAGCATCTTGCTTCCAGCTCTTTGGGAAGCTAAGAAACAACTCGCTCTGCACATAGCTCTTACATCCTCCCGGGAGCATCTCTTCCAAAGGCCTGTGAAACGCAGTTTCTTTGCAGGCCTGATCTGGCTGAAGTAGAACTTCTGCTTGGGTGGGCTACATTGCCCTAGAGCTGAAAGGCACAACGTGCCGGCTTCCTTCCAAAGGGCGAGATGGGCCCCAAAGCATCTTGCTTCCAGCTGTTTGGGAAGCTAAGAAACAACTCGCTCTGCACAGTGCTCTTACAGCCTACCGAGAACATCTCTTCCAAAGGCCTGTGAAACGCAGTTTCTTTGCAGGCCTGATCTGGCTGAAGTAGAACTTCTGCTCTGGGTGTGCTACATTGCCCTAGAGCTGAAAGGCACAACGTGCAGGCTTCTTTCCAAAGGGCGAGTTGGGCCCCAAAGCATCTTGCTTCCAGCTCTTTGGGAAGCTAAGAAACAACTCGCTCTGCACAGTGCTCTTTCAGCCTACCGGGATCATCTCTTACAGAGGCGTGTGAAATGCACTTTCTTTGCAGGCCTGATCTGGCTGAAGTAGAACTTCAGCTCTGGGTGTGCTCCATTGCCCTAGAGCTGAAAGGCACAACGTGCAGGCTTCTTTCCAAAGGGCGAGTTGGGCCCCAAAGCATCTTGCTTCCAGCTCTTTGGGAAGCTAAGAAACAACTCGCTCTGCACAGTGCTCTTACAGCCTACCGGGAACATCTCTTCCAAAGGCCTGTGAAACGCAGTTTCTTTGCAGGCCTGATCTGGATGAAGTAGAACTTCGGCTCTGGGTGTGCTACATTGCCCTAGTGCTGAAAGGCACAACGTGCAGGCTTCTTTATAAAGGGCGAGTTGGGCCCCACAGCATCTTGCTTCCAGCTCTATGGGAACCTAAGAAACAACTCGCTCTGCACAGTGCTATTACAGCCTACCGGGACCATCTCTTCCAAAGCCCTGTGAAACGTAGTTTCTTTGCAGGCCTGATCTGGCTGAAGTAGAATTTCTGCTCTGGGTGTGCTACATTGCCCTAGAGCTAAAAGGCACAACGTGCAGGCTTCTATCCAAAGGGAGAGTTGGGCCCCAAAGCATCTTGCTTCCAGCTCTTTGGGAAGCTAAGAAACAACTCGCTCTGCACAGTGCTCTTACAGCCTACCGGGAACATCTCTTCCAAAGGCCTGTGAAATGCAGTTTCTTTGCAGGCCGGATCTGGCTGAAGTAGAACTTCTGCTCTGGGTGTGCTACATTGCCCTAGAGCTGAAAGGCACAACGTGCAGGCTTCTTTCCAAAGGGCGAGTTGGGCCCCAAAGCATCTTGCTTCCAGCTCTTTGGGAAGCTAAGAAACAACTCGCTCTGCACAGTGCTCTTACGCTCTACCGGGAACATCTCTTCCAAAGGCCTGTGAAACGGAGTTTCTTTGCAGGCCTGATCTGGGTGAAGTAGAGCTTCTGCCCTCGGTGTGATACATTGCCCTAGAGCTGAAAGGCACAAAGTGCAGGCTTCTTTCCAAAGGGCGCGTTGTGCCCCAAAGCATCTTGCTTCCAGCTCTTTGGGAAGCTAAGAAACAACTCGCTTTGCGCAGTGCTCTTACAGCCTAATAGGAACATCTCTTCCAAAGGTCTGTGAAACGCAGTTTCTTTGCAGGCCTAATCTGGCTGAAGTAGAACTTCTGCTCTGTGTGTGCTACATTGCCCTAGAGCTGAAAGGCACAACGTTCAGGCTTCTTTGCAAAGGGCGAGTTGGGACCCAAAGCATCTTGCTTCCAGCTCTTTGGGAAGCTAAGAAACAACTCGCTCTGCAGAGTGCTCTTACAGCCTACTGGGAACATCTCCTCCAATAGCCTGTGAAACGCAGTTTCTTTGCAGGCCTGATCTGGCTGAAGTAGAACTTGAGCTCTGGGTGTGCTACATTGCCCTAGAGCTGAAAGGCACAACGTGCGGCCTTCTTTCCAAAGGGCGAGTTGGGCCCCAAAGCATCTTGCTTCCAGCTCTTTGGAATGCTAAGAATCAACTCGCTCTGCACAGTGCTCTTACAGCCTACCGGGAACATCTCTTCCAAATGCCTGAGAAACGCAGTTTCTTCTCAGCCCTGATCTGGCTGAAGTAGAACTTCTGCTCTGGGTGTGCTACATTGCCCTAGAGATGAAAGGCACAACGTGCAGGCTTCTTTCAAAGGGCGAGTTGGGACCCAAAGCATCTTAGTTCCAGCTCTTTGGGAAGCTAAGAAACAACTCGCTCTGCACAGTGTTCTTACAGTCTACCGGGAACATCTGTTCCTAAGGCCTGTGAAACGCAGTTTCTTTGCAGGCCTGATCAGGCTGAAGTAGAACGTCTGCTCTGGGTGTGCTACATTGCCCTAGAGCTGAAAGGCACAACGTGCAGGCTTCTTTGCAAAGGGCGAGTTGGGCCCCAAAGCATCTTGCTTCCAGCTCTTTGGGAAGCTAAGAAACAACTCACTCTGCACAGTGCTCTTACAGCCTACCGGGAACATCTCTTCCAAAGGCCTGTGAAACGCAGTTTCTTTGAAGGCCTGATCTGGCTGAAGTAGAACTTGAGCTCTGGGTGTGCTACATTGCACTAGAGCTGAAAGGCACAACGTGCAGCCTTCTTTCCAAAGGGTGAGTTGGGCCCCAAAGCATCTTGCTTCCAGCTCTTTGGGACGCTAAGAAACAACTCGCTCTCACAGTGCTCTTACAGCATACCGGTAACGTCTCTCACAAAGGAGTGTGAAACGTTGTTTCTTTGCAGGCCTGACCTGGCTGAAGTAGAACTTCTGCTCTGGGTGTGCTACATTACCGTGGAGCTGAAAGGCACAACGTGCAGGCTTCTTTCCAAAGGGCAAGTTGGGGCCCAATGCATCTTGCTTCCAGCTCTTTGGGATGCTAAGAAACAACTCGCTCTGCACAGTGCTATTATAGCCTACCGGGAAAATCTCTTACAAAGGCCTTTGAAATGCAGTTTCCTTGCAGGCCTGACCTGGCTGAAGTAGAACTTCTGCTCTGGGTGTGCTACATTGCCCTAGAGCTAAAAGGCACAACGTGCAGGCTTCTTTCCAAAGGGCGAGTTGGACCCCAAAGCATCTTGCTTCCACCACTTTGGGAAGCTAAGAATCAACTCGCTCTGCAAAGTGTTCTTACAGCCTACCCAGAGCATCTCGTCCCAAAGCCTGTGAAATGCAGTTTCTTTGCAGGCCTGATTTGGCTGAAGTAGAACTTCTGCTCTGGGTGTGCTACATTGCCCTAGAGCTGAAAGGCACCACGTGCAGCCTTCTTTCCAAAGGGCGAGTTGGGCCACAAAGCATCTTGCTTCCAGCTCTTTGGGAAGCTAAGAAACAACTCGCTCTGCACAGTGCTCTTACAGCCTACCTGGAACATCTCTTCCAAAGGCCTGTGAAACGCTGTTTCTTTGCAGGCCTGACCTGGCTGAAGTAGAACTTCTGCTCAGGGTGTGCTACATTGCCCTAGAGCTGAAAGGCACAACGTGCAGGCTTCTTTCAAAGGGCGAGTTGGGGCCGAATGCATCTTAGTTCCAGCTCTTTGGGAAGCTAAGAAACAACTCGCTCTGCACAGTGCTCTTACAGTCTACTGGGAACATCTGTTCCTAAGGCCTGTGAAACGCAGTTTCTTTGCAGGCCTGATCTGGCTGAAGTAGAACGTCTGCTCTGGGTGTGCTACATTGCTCGAGAGCTGAAAGGCACAACGTGCAGGCTTCTTTCCAAAGGGCGAGTTGGGCCCCAAAGCATCTTGCTTCTAGCTCTTTGGGAAGCTAAGAAACAACTCGCTCTGCACAGTGCTCTTACAGCCTACCGGGAACATCTCTTCCAAAGGCCTGTGAAACGCAGTTTCTTTGAAGGCCTGATCTGGCTGAAGTAGAACTTGAGCTCTGGGTGTGCTACATTGCCCTAGAGATGAAAAGCACAACGTGCAGGCTTCTTTCCAAAGGGCGAGTTGGGCCCCAAAGCATCTTGCTTCCAGCTCTTTCTGAAGCTAAGAAACAACTCGCTCAGCAGAGTGCTCTTACAGCCTACCGGGAACATCTCTTCCAAAGGCCTGTGAAACGCAGTTTCTTTGCAGGCCTGATCTGGCTGAAGTAGAACTTATGCTCTGGGTGTGCTACATAGCCCTACAGCTGAAAGGCAAAACGTGCAGACTTCTTTCCAAAGGGCGAGATGGGCCCCAAAGCATCTTGCTTCCAGCTGTTTGGGAAGCTAAGAAACAACTCGCTCTGCACAGTGCTCTTACAGTCTACCGGGAACATCTGTTCCTAAGGCCTGTGAAACGCAGTTTCTTTGCAGGCCTGATCTGGCTGAAGTAGAATTTCTGCTCTGGGTGTGCTACAGTGCCCTAGAGCTGAAAGGCACAACATGCAAGCTTCCATCCAAAGGGCGAGTTGGGCCCCAAAGCATCTTGCTTACAGCTCTTTGGGAAGCTAAGAAACAACTCGCTCTGCACAGTGCTCTTACAGCCTGCCGGGAACATCTCTTCCAAAGTCCTGTGAAACGCAGTCTCTTTGCAGGCCTGATCTGGCTGAAGCAGAACTTCTGCTCTGGGTGTGCTACATTGCCCTAGAGCTGAAAGGCACAACGTGCAGGCTTCTTTCCAAAGGGCGAGTTGGGCCCCAAAGCATCTTGCTTCCAACTCTTTTGGACGCTAAGATACAACTCGCTCTGCACAGTGCTCTTACAGCCTACCGGGAACATCTCTCACAAAGGAGTGTGAAACGCTGTTTCGTTGCAGGCCTGACCTGGCTGAAGTAGAACTTCTGCTCTGGGTGTGCTACATTGCCGTGGAGCTGAAAGGCACAACGTGCAGGCTCCTTTCCAAAGGGCAAGTTGGGCCCCAATGCATCTTGCTTCCAGCTCTTTGGGAAGCTAAGAAACAACTCGCTCTGCACAGTGCTCTTACAGCCTACCGGGAACATCTCTTACAAAGGCCTGTGAAACGCAGTTTCCTTTCAGGCCTGACCTGGCTGAAGTAGAACTTCTGCTCTGGGTGTGCTCCATTGCCCTAGAGCTGAAAGGCAGAACGTGCAGGCTTCTTTCCAAAGGGCGAGTTGGGCCCCACAGCATCTTGCTTCCAGCTCTTTGGGAAGCTAAGAAACAACTCGCTCTGCACAGTGCTCTTACAGCCTATCGGGAACAACTCTTCCAAAGGCCTGTGAAACGCAGTGTCTTTGCAGGCCTGATCTGGCTGAAGTAGGACTTCTGCTCTGGGTGGGCTCCATTGCCCTAGAGTTGAAAGGCACAACATGCAGGCTCCAATCCAAAGGGCGAGTTGGGCCCCAAAGCATCTTGCTTCCAGCTCTTTGGGCAGCTAAGAAACAACTCGCTCTGCACAGTGCTCTTACAGCCTACCGGGAACATCTCTTCCAAAGGCCTGTCAAACGCATTGTCTTTGCAGGCCTGATCTGGCTGAAGTAGGACTTCTGCTCTGGGTGTTTTACATTGGCCTAGAGCTGAAAGGCACAACGTGCAGGCTTCTTTCCAAAGGGCGAGTTGGGCCCCACAGCATCTTGCTTCCAGCTCTTTGGGAAGCTAAGAAACAACTCGCTCTGCACAGTGCTCTTACAGCCTACAGGGAACATCTCTTCCAAAGGCCTGTGAAACGCAGTTTCTTTGCAGGCCTGATCTGGCTGAAGTAGGACTTCTGCTCTGGGTGTGCTCCATTGCCCTAGAGCTGAAAGGCACAACGTGCAGGCTTCTTTCCAAAGGGCGAGTTGGTCCCCACAGCATCTTGCTTCCAGCTCTTTGGGAAGCTAAGAAACAACTCACTGTGCACAGTGCTCTTACAACCTACCAGAAAAATCTCTTCCAAAGGCTTGTGAAACGCAGTGTCTTTGCAGGCCTGATCTGGCTGAAGTAGGACTTCTGCTCTGGGTGTGCTCCATTGCCCTAGAGCTGAAAGGCACAACGTGCAGGCTTCTTTCCAAAGGGCGAGTTGGGCCCCACAGCATCTTGCTTCCAGCTCTTTGGGAAGCTAAGAAACAACTCGCTCTGCACAGTGCTCTTACAGCCTACCGGGAACATCTCTTCCAAAGGCCTGTGAAACGCAGTTTCTTTGCAGGCCTGATCTGGCTGAAGTAGGACTACTGCTCTGGGTGTTCTCCATTGCCCTAGAGCTGAAAGGCACAACATGAAGGCTCCTTTCCAATGGGCGAGTTGGGCCCCACAGCATCTTGATTCCAGCTCTTTGGGAAGCTAAGAAACAACTCGCTCTGCTCAGTGCTCTTACTGCCTAGTGGGAACATCTCTTCCAAAGGCCTGTGAAACGCAGTTTCTTTGCAGGCCTGATCTGGCTGAAGTAGGACTTCTGCTCTGGGTGTGCTCCATTGCCCTAGAGCTGAAAGGCACAACGTGCAGGCTTCTTTCCAAAGGACGAGTTGGTCCCCACAGCAACTTGCTTCCAGCTCTTTGGGAAGCTAAGAAACAACTCGCTCTGCACAGTGCTCTTACAGCCTACCGGGAGCATCTCTTCCAAAGGCCTGTGAAACGCAGTTTCTTTACAGGCCTGATCTGGCTGAAGTAGGACTTCTGCTCTGGGTGGGCTCCATTGCCCTAGAGCTGAAAGGCACAACGTGCAGGCTTCTTTCCAAAGGGCGAGTTGTGCCCCACAGCATCTTGCTTCCAGCTCTTTGGGAAGCTAAGAAACAACTCGCTCTGCACAGTGCTCTTACAGCCTACCGGGAGCATCTCTTCCAAAGGCCTGTGAAACGCAGTTTCTTTGCAGGCCTGATCTGGCTGAAGTAGGACTTCTGCTCTGGGTGTGCTCCATTGCCCTAGAGCTGAAAGGCACAACGTGCAGGCTTCTTTCCAAAGGGCGAGTTGATCCCCACAGCAACTTGCTTCCAGCTCTTTGGGAAGCTAAGAAACAACTCGCTCTGCACAGTGCTCTTACAGCCTACTGGGAACATCTCTTCCAAAGGCCTGTGAAACTCAGTTTCTTTGCAGGCCTGATCTGGCTCAAGTAGGACTTCTGCTCTGGGTGTGCTCCATTGCCCTAGAGCTGAAAGGCACAACGTGCAGGCTTCTTTCCAAAGGGCGATTTGGGCCCCACAGCATCTTGCTTCCAGCTCTTTGGGAAGCTAAGAAACAACTCGCTCTGCACAGTGCTCTTACAGCCTACCGGGAACATCTCTTCCAAAGGCCTGTGTAACGCAATGTCTTTGCAGGCCTGATCTGGATGAAGTAGGACTTCTGCTCTGGGTGTGCTCCATTGCCTTAGAGCTCAAAGGCACAACGTGCAGGCATCTTTCGAAAGGGCGAGTTGGGCCCCACAGCATCTTGCTTCCAGCTCTTTGGGAAGCTAAGAAACAACTCGCTCTGCACAGTGCTCTTACAGCCTACCGGGAACATCTCTTCCAAAGGCCTGTGAAACGCATTGTCTTTGCAGGCCTGATCTGGCTGAAGTAGGACTTCTGCTCTGGGTGTTTTACATTGCCCTAGAGCTGAAAGGCACAACGTGCAGGCTACTTTCCAAAGGGCGATTTGGGCCCCACAGCATCTTGCTTCCAGCTCTTTGGGAAGCTAAGCAACAACTCGCTCTGCACAGTGCTCTTACAGCCTACCGGGAACATCTCTTCCAAAGGCCTGTGAAACACAGTTTCTTTGCAGGCCTGTTCTGGCTGAAGTAGGACTTCTGCTCTGGGTGTGCTCCATTGCCCTAGAGCTGAAAGGCAGAACGTGCAGGCTTCTTTCCAAAGGGCGAGTTGGGCCCCACAGCATCTTGCTTCCAGCTCTTTGGGAAGCTAAGAAACAACTCGCTCTGCACAGTGCTCTTACAGCCTATCGCGAACAACTCTTCCAAAGGCCTGTGAAACGCAGTGTCTTTGCAGGCCTGATCTGGCTGAAGTAGGACTTCTGCTCTGGGTGGGCTCCATTGCCCTAGAGCTGAAAGGCACAACGTGCAGGCTCCATTCCAAAGGGCGAGTTGGGCCCCAAAGCATCTTGCTTCCAGCTCTTTGGGAAGCTAAGAAACAACTCGCTCTGCACAGTGCTCTTACAGCCTACCGGGAACATCTCTTCCAAAGGTCTATGAAACGCATTGTCTTTGCAGGCCTGATCTGGCTGAAGTTGGACTTCTGCTCTGGGTGTTTTACATTGGCCTAGAGCTGAAAGGCACAACGTGCAGGCTACTTTCCAAAGGGCGAGTTGGGCCCCACAGCATCTTGCTTCCAGCTCTTTGAGAAGCTAAGAAACAACTCGCTCTGCACAGTGCTCTTACAGCCTACAGGGAACAACTCTTCCAAAGGCCTGTAAAACGCAGTGTCTTTGCAGGCCTGATCTGGCTGAAGTAGGACTTCTGATCTGGGTGTGCTCCATTGCCCTAGAGCTGAAAGGCACAACGTGCAGGCTTCTTTCCAAAGGGCGAGTTGGGCCCCACAGCATCTTGCTTCCAGCTCTTTGGGAAGCTAAGAAACAACTCGCTCTGCACAGTGCTCTTACAACCTACCGGGAACATCTCTTCCAAAGTCCTGTGAAACGCAGTCTCTTTGCAGGCCTGATCTGGCTGAAGCAGAACTTCTGCTCTGGGTGTGCTACATTGCCCTAGAGCTGAAAGGCACAACGTGCAGGCTTCTTTCCAAAGGGCGAGTTGGGCCCCAAAGCATCTTGCTTCCAACTCTTTTGGACGCTAAGATACAACTCGCTCTGCACAGTGCTCTTACAGCCTACCGGGAACATCTCTCACAAAGGAGTGTGAAACGCTGTTTCGTTGCAGGCCTGACCTGGCTGAAGTAGAACTTCTGCTCTGGGTGTGCTACATTGCCGTGGAGCTGAAAGGCACAACGTGCAGGCTCCTTTCCAAAGGGCAAGTTGAGCCCCAATGCATCTTGCTTCCAGCTCTTTGGGAAGCTAAGAAACAACTCGCTCTGCACAGTGCTCTTACAGCCTACCGGGAACATCTCTTACAAAGGCCTGTGAAACGCAGTTTCCTTTCAGGCCTGACCTGGCTGAAGTAGAACTTCTGCTCTGGGTGTGCTCCATTGCCCTAGAGCTGAAAGGCACAACGTGCAGGCTTCTTTCCAAAGGGCGAGTTGGGCCCCACAGCATCTTGCTTCCAGCTCTTTGGGAAGCTAAGAAACAACTCGCTCTGCACAGTGCTCTTACAGCCTATCGGGAACAACTCTTCCAAAGGCCTGTGAAACGCAGTGTCTTTGCAGGCCTGATCTGGCTGAAGTAGGACTTCTGCTCTGGGTGGGCTCCATTGCCCTAGAGTTGAAAGGCACAACGTGCAGGCTCCATTCCAAAGGGCGAGTTGGGCCCCAAAGCATCTTGCTTCCAGCACTTTGGGCAGCTAAGAAACAACTCGCTCTGCACAGTGCTCTTACAGCCTACCGGGAACATCTCTTCCAAAGGCCTGTGAAACGCATTGTCTTTGCAGGCCTGATCTGGCTGAAGTAGGACTTCTGCTCTGGGTGTTTTACAATGGCCTAGAGCTGAAAGGCACAACGTGCAGGCTTCTTTCCAAAGGGCGAGTTGGGCCCCACAGCATCTTGCTTCCAGCTCTTTGGGAAGCTAAGAAACAACTTGCTCTGCACAGTGCTCTTACAGCCTACAGGGAACATCTCTTCCAAAGGCCTGTGAAACGCAGTTTCTTTGCAGGCCTGATCTGGCTGAAGTAGGACTTCTGATCTGGGTGGGCTCCATTGCCCTAGAGCTGAAAGGCACAACGTGCAGGCTTCTTTCCAAAGGGCGAGTTGGTCCCCACAGCATCTTGCTTCCAGCTCTTTGGGAAGCTAAGAAACAACTCACTGTGCACAGTGCTCTTACAACCTACCAGAAAAATCTCTTCCAAAGGCTTGTGAAACGCAGTGTCTTTGCAGGCCTGATCTGGCTGAAGTAGGACATCTGCTCTGGGTGTGCTCCATTACCCTAGAGCTGAAACGCACAACGTGCAGGCTTCTTTCCAAAGGGCGAGTTGGGCCCCACAGCATCTTGCTTCCAGCTCTTTGGGAAGCTAAGAAACAACTCGCTCTGCACAGTGCTCTTACAGCCTACCGGGAACATCTCTTCCAAAGGCCTGTGAAACGCAGTTTCTTTGCAGGCCTGATCTGGCTGAAGTAGGACTACTGCTCTGGGTGTTCTCCATTGCCCTAGAGCTGAAAGGCACAACATGAAGGCTCCTTTCCAATGGGCGAGTTGGGCCCCACAGCATCTTGATTCCAGCTCTTTGGGAAGCTAAGAAACAACTCGCTCTGCTCAGTGCTCTTACTGCCTAGTGGGAACATCTCTTCCAAAGGCCTGTGAAACGCAGTTTCTTTGCAGGCCTGATCTGGCTGAAGTAGGACTTCTGCTCTGGGTGTGCTCCATTGCCCTAGAGCTGAAAGGCACAACATGCAGGCTTCTTTCCAAAGGGCGAGTTGGTCCCCACAGCAACTTGCTTCCAGCTCTTTGGGAAGCTAAGAAACAACTCGCTCTGCACAGTGCTCTTACAGCCTACCGGGAGCATCTCTTCCAAAGGCCTGTGAAACGCAGTTTCTTTACAGGCCTGATCTGGCTGAAGTAGGACTTCTGCTCTGGGTGGGCTCCATTGCCCTAGAGCTGAAAGGCACAAAGTGCAGGCTTCTTTCCAAAGGGCGAGTTGGGCCCCACAGCATCTTGCTTCCAGCTCTTTGGGAAGCTAAGAAACAACTCGCTCTGCACAGTGCTCTTACAGCCTACCGGGAACATCTCTTCCAAAGGCCTGTGAAACGCAGTTTCTTTGCAGGCCTGATCTGGCTGAAGTAGGACTTCTGCTCTGGGTGTGCTCCATTGCCCTAGAGCTGAAAGGCACAACGTGCAGGCTTCTTTCCAAAGGGCGAGTTGATCCCCACAGCAACTTGCTTCCAGCTCTTTGGGAAGCTAAGAAACAACTCGCTCTGCACAGTGCTCTTACAGCCTACTGGGAACATCTCTTCCAAAGGCCTGTGAAACTCAGTTTCTTTGCAGGCCTGATCTGGCTCAAGTAGGACTTCTGCTCTGGATGTGCTCCATTGCCCTAGAGCTGAAAGGCACAACGGGCAGGCTTCTTTCCAAAGGGCGATTTGGGCCCCACAGCATCTTGCTTCCAGCTCTTTGGGAAGCTAAGATACAACTCGCTCTGCACAGTGCTCTTACAGCCTACCGGGAACATCTCTTCCAAAGGCCTGTGAAACGCAGCTTCTTTGCAGGCCTGTTCTGGCTGAAGTAGGACTTCTGCTCTGGGTGTGCTCCATTGCCCTAGAGCTGAAAGGCACAACGTGCAGGCTTCTTTCCAAAGGGCGAGTTGGGCCCCACAGCATCTTGCTTCCAGCTCTTTGGGAAGCTAAGAAACAACTCGCTCTGCACAGTGCTCTTACAGCCTATCGGGAACAACTCTTCCAAAGGCCTGTGAAACGCAGTGTCTTTGCAGGCCTGATCTGGCTGAAGTAGGACTTCTGATCTGGGTGTGCTCCATTGCCCTAGAGCTGAAAGGCACAACGTGCAGGCTTCTTTCCAAAGGGCGAGTTGGGCCCCACAGCATCTTGCTTCCAGCTCTTTGGGAAGCTAAGAAACAACTCGCTCTGCACAGTGCTCTTACAACCTACCGGGAACATCTCTTCCAAAGGCCTTTGAAACGCAGTGTCTTTGCAGGCCTGATCTGGCTGAAGTAGGACTTCTGCTCTGGGTGTGCTCCATTGCCCTAGAGCTGAAAGGCACAACGTGCAGGCTTCTTTCCAAAGGGCGAGTTGGGCCCCACAGCATCTTGCTTCCAGCTCTTTGGGAAGCTAAGAAACAACTCGCTCTGCACAGTGCTCTTACAGCCTACCGGGAACATCTCTTCCCAATGCCTGTGAAACGCAGTTTTTTTGCAGGCCTGTTCTGGCTGAAGTAGGACTTCTGCTCTGTCTGTGCTCCATTGCCCTAGAGCTGAAAGGCACAACGTGCAGGCTCCTTTCCAAAGTGCGAGTTGGGCCCCACAGCATCTTGCTTCCAGCTCTTTGGGAAGGTAAGAAACAACTCGCTCTGCAAAGTGCTCTTACACTCTACCGGGAACATCTCTTCCAAAGGCCTGTGAAACGCAGTTTCTTTGCAGGCCTGATCTGGCTGAAGTAGGACTTCTGCTCTGGGTGGGCTCCATTGCCCTAGAGCTGAAAGGCACAACGTGCAGGCTTCTTTCCAAAGGGCGAGTTGGGCCCCACAGCATCTTGCTTCCAGCTCTTTGGGAAGCTAAGAAACAACTCGCTCTGCACAGTGCTCTTACAGCCTACCGGGAACATCTCTTCCAAAGGCCTGTGTAACGCAGTGTCTTTGCAGGCCTGATCTGGCTGAAGTAGGACTTCTGCTCTGGGTGTGCTCCATTGCCCTAGAGCTGAAAGGCACAACGTGCAGGCTTCTTTCCAAAGGGCGAGTTGGGCCCCACAGCATCTTGCTTCCAGCTCTTTGGGAAGCTAAGAAACAACTCGCTCTGCACAGTGCTCTTACAGCCTACCGGGAACATCTCTTCCAAAGGCCTGTGAAACGCAGTTTCTTTGCAGGCCTGATCTGGCTGAAGTAGGACTTCTGCTCTGGGTGTCCTCCATTGCCCTACAGCTGAAAGGCACAACGTGCAGGCTTCTTTCCAAAGGGCGAGCTGGGCCCCACAGCATCTTGCTTCCAGCTCTTTGGGAATCTAAGAAACAACTCGCTCTGCACAGTGCTCTTACAGCCTACCGGGAACATCTCTTCCAAAGGTCTTTGAAACGCAGTTTCTTTGCAGGCCTCATCTGGCTGAAGTAGGACTTCTGCTCTGGGTGTGCTCCATTGCCCTAGAGCTGAAAGGCACAACGTGCAGGCTTCTTTCCAAAGGGCGAGTTGGGCCCCACAGCATCTTGCTTCCAGCTCTTTGGGAAGCTAAGAAACGACTCGCTCTGCACAGTGCTCTTACAGCCTACCGGGAACATCTCTTCCAAAGGCCTGTGAAACGCAGTTTCTTTGAAGGCCTGATCTGGCTGAAGTAGAACTTGAGCTCTGGGTGTGCTACATTGCCCTAGAGCTGAAAAGCACAACGTGCAGGCTTCTTTCCAAAGGGCGAGTTGGGCCCCAAAGCATCTTGCTTCCAGCTCTTTCTGAAGCTAAGGAACAACTCGCTCAGCAGAGTGCTCTTACAGCCTACCGGGAACATCTCTTCCAAAGGCCTGTGAAACGCAGTTTCTTTGCAGGCCTGATCTGGCTGAAGTAGAACTTATGCTCTGGGTGTGCTACATAGCCCTACAGCTGAAAGGCACAACGTGCAGTCTTCTTTCAAAGGGCGAGATGGGCCCCAAAGCATCTTGCTTCCAGCTGTTTGGGAAGCTAAGAAACAACTCGCTCTGCACAGTGCTCTTACAGTCTACCGGGAACATCTGTTCCTAAGGCCTGTGAAACGCAGTTTCTTTGCAGGCCTGATCTGCCTGAAGTAGAATTTCTGCTCTGGGTGTGCTACAGTGCCGTAGAGCTGAAAGGCACAACATGCAAGCTTCCATCCAAAGGGCGAGTTGGGCCCCAAAGCATCTTGCTTACAGCTCTTTGGGAAGCTAAGAAACAACTCGCTCTGCACAGTGCTCTTACAGCCTGCCGGGAACATCTCTTCCAAAGTCCTGTGAAACGCAGTCTCTTTGCAGGCCTGATCTGGCTAAAGCAGAACTTCTGCTCTGGGTGTGCTACATTGCCCTAGAGCTGAAAGGCACAACGTGCAGGCTTCTTTCCAAAGGGCGAGTTGGGCCCCAAAGCATCTTGCTTCCAACTCTTTTGGACGCTAAGATACAACTCGCTCTGCACAGTGCTCTTACAGCCTACCAGGAACATCTCTCACAAAGGAGTGTGAAACGCTGTTTCTTTGCAGGCCTGACCTGGCTGAAGTAGAACTTCTGCTCTGGGTGTGCTACATTGCCGTGGAGCTGAAAGGCACAACGTGCAGGCTCCTTTCCAAAGGGCAAGTTGGGCCCCAATGCATCTTGCTTCCAGCTCTTTGGGAAGCTAAGAAACAACTCGCTGTGCACAGTGCTCTTACAACCTACCAGAAAAATCTCTTCCACAGGCTTGTGAAACGCAGTGTCTTTGCAGGCCTGATCTGGCTGAAGTAGGACTTCTGCTCTGGGTGTGCTCCATTGCCCTAGAGCTGAAAGGCACAACGTGCAGGCTTCTTTCCAAAGGGCGAGTTGGGCCCCACAGCATCTTGCTTCCAGCTCTTTGGGAAGCTAAGAAACAACTCGCTCTGCACAGTGCTCTTACAGCCTACCGGGAACATCTCTTACAAAGGCCTTTGAAACGCAGTGTCTTTGCAGGCCTGATCTGCCTGAAGTAGGACTTCTGCTCTGGGTGTGCTCCATTGACCTAGAGCTGAAAGGCAGAACGTGCAGGCTTCTTTCCAAAGGGCGAGTTGGGCCCCACAGCATCTTGCTTCCAGTTCTTTGGGAAGCTAAGAAACAACTCGCTCTGCACAGTGCTCTTACAGCCTACCGGGAACATCTCTTCCAAAGGCCTGTGAAACGCAATTTCTTTGCAGGCCTGTTCTGGCTGAAGTAGGACTTCTGATCTGGGTGTGCTCCATTGCCCTAGAGCTGAAAGGCACAACGTGCAGGCTCCTTTCCAAAGGGCGAGTTGGGCCCCACAGCATCTTGCTTCCAGCTCTTTGGGAAGCTAAGAAACAACTCGCTCTGCACAGTGCTCTTACAGCCTACTGGGAGCATCTCTTCCAAAGGCCTGTGAAACGCAGTTTCTTTGCAGGCCTGATCTGGCTGAAGTAGGACTTCTGCTCTGGGTGGGCTCCATTGCCCTAGAGCTGAAAGGCACAACGTGCAGGCTTCTTTCCAAAGGGCGAGTTGGGCCCCACAGCATCTTGCTTCCAGCTCTTTGGGAAGCTAAGAAACAACTCGCTCTGCACAGTGCTCTTACAGCCTACCGGGAACATCTCTTCCAAAGGCCTGTGTAACGCAGTGTCTTTGCAGGCCTGATCTGGATGAAGTAGGACTTCTGCTCTGGGTGTGCTCCATTGCCCTAGAGCTGAAAGGCACAACGTGCAGGCTTCTTTCCAAAGGGCGAGTTGGGCCCCACAGCATCTTGCTTCCAGCTCTTTGGGAAGCTAAGAAACAACTCGCTCTGCACAGCGCTCTTACAGCCTACCGGGAACATCTCTTCCAAAGGCCTGTGAAACGCAGTTTCTTTGCAGGCCTGATCTGGCTGAAGTAGGACTTCTGCTCTGGGTGTCCTCCATTGCCCTAGAGCTGAAAGGCACAACGTGCAGGCTTCCTTCCAAAGGGCGAGTTGGGCCCCACAGCATCTTGCTTCCAGCTCTTTGGGAAGCTAAGAAACAACTCGCTCTGCACAGTGCTCTTACAGCCTACCGGGAACATCTCTTCCAAAGGCCTGTGAAACGCAGTTTCTTTGCAGGCCTGATCTGGCTGAAGTAGGACTTCTGCTCTGGGTGTGCTACTTTGCCCTAGAGCTGAAAGGCACAACGTGAAGGCTCCTTTCCAATGGGCGAGTTGGGCCCCACAGCATCTTGATTCCAGCTCCTTGGGAAGCTAAGAAACAACTCGCTCTGCTCAGTGCTCTTACTGCCTAGTGGGAACATCTCTTCCAAAGGCCTGTGAAACGCAGTTTCTTTGCAGGCCTGATCTGGCTGAAGTAGGACTTCTGCTCTGGGTGTGCTCCATTGCCCTAGAGCTGAAAGGCACAACGTGCAGGCTCCTTTCCAAAGGGCGAGTTGGGACCCACAGCATCTTGCTTCCAGCTCTTTGGGAAGCTAAGAAACAACTCGCTCTGCACAGTGCTCTTACAGCCTACCGGGAGCATCTCTTCCAAAGGCCTGTGAAACGCAGTTTCTTTGCAGGCCTGATCTGGCTGAAGTAGGACTTCTGCTCTGGGTGGGCTCCATTGCCCTAGAGCTGAAAGGCACAACGTGCAGGCTTCTTTCCAAAGGGCGAGTTGGGCCCCACAGCATCTTGCTTCCAGCTCTTTGGGAAGCTAAGAAACAACTCGCTCTGCACAGTGCTCTTACAGCCTACCGGGAACATCTCTTCCAAAGGCCTGTGTAACGCAGTGTCTTTGCAGGCCTGATCTGGATGAAGTACGACTTCTGCTCTGGGTGTGCTCCATTGCTCTAGAAGTGAAAGGCACAACGTGCAGGCTTCTTTCCAAAGGGCGAGTTGGGCCCCACAGCATCTTGCTTCCAGCTCTTTGGGAAGCTAAGAAACAACTCGCTCTGCACAGTGCTCTTACAGCCTACCGGGAACATCTCTTCCAAATGCCTGTGAAACGCAGTTTCTTTGCAGGCCTGTTCTGGCTGAAGTAGGACTTCTGATCTGGGTGTGCTCCCTGCACTAGAGCTGAAAGGCACAACGTGCAGGCTCCTTTCCAAAGGGCGAGTTGGGCCCCACAGCATCTTGCTTCCTGCTCTTTGGGAAGCTAAGAAACAACTCGCTCTGCACAGTGCTCTTACAGCCTACCGGGAACATCTCTTCCAAAGGCCTGTGAAACGCAGTTTCTTTGCAGGCCTGATCTGGCTGAAGTAGGACTTCTGCTCTGGGTGTGCTCCATTGCCCTAGAGCTGAAAGGCAGAACGTGCAGGCTTCTTTCCAAATGGCGAGTTGGGCCCCACAGCATCTTGCTTCCAGCTCTTTGGGAAGCTAAGAAACAACTCGCTCTGCACAGTGCTCTTACAGCCTACCGGGAACATCTCTTCCAAAGGCCTGTGAAACGCAGTTTCTTTGCAGGCCTGATCTGGCTGAAGTAGGACTTCTGCTCTGGGTGTGCTCCATTGCCCTAGAGCTGAAAGGCAGAACGTGCAGGCTTCTTTCCAAAGGGCGAGTTGGGCCCCACAGCATCTTGCTTCCAGCTCTTTGGGAAGCTAAGAAACAACTCGCTCTGCACAGTGCTCTTACAGCCTACCGGGAACATCTCTTCCAAATGCCTGTGAAACGCAGTTTCTTTGCAGGCCTGTTCTGGCTGAAGTAGGACTTCTGATCTGGGTGTGCTCCATTGCCCTAGAGCTGAAAGGCACAATGTGCAGGCTCCTTTCCAAAAGGCGAGTTGGGCCCCACAGCATCTTGCTTCCAGCTCTTTGGGAAGCTAAGAAACAACTCGCTCTGCACAGTGCTCTTACAGCCTACCGGGAGCATCTCTTCCAAAGGCCTGTGAAACGCAGTTTCTTTGCAGGCCTGATCTGGCTAAGTAGGACTTCTGCTCTGGGTGGGCTCCATTGCCCTAGAGCTGAAAGGCACAACGTGCAGGCTTCTTTCCAAAGGGCGAGTTGGGCCCACAGCATCTTGCTTCCAGCTCTTTGGGAAGCTAAGAAACAACTCGCTCTGCTCAGTGCTCTTACAGCCCACCGGGAACATCTCTTCCAAAGGCCTGTGTAACACAGTGTCTTTTCAGGCCTGATCTGGCTGAAGTAGGACTTCTGCTCTGGTTGTGCTCCATTGCCCTAGAGCTGAAAGGCAGAACGTGCAGGCTTCTTTCCAAAGGGCGAGTTGGGCCCCACAGCATCTTGCTTCCAGCTCTTTGGGAAGCTAAGAAACAACTCGCTCTGCACAGTGCTCTTACAGCCTACCGGGAACATCTCTTCCAAATGCCTGTGAAACGCAGTTTCTTGCTGGCCTGTTCTGGCTGAAGTAGGACTTCTGATCTGGGTGTGCTCCATTGCCCTAGAGCTGAAAGGCACAACGTGCAGGCTCCTTTCCAAACGGCGAGTTGGGCCCCACAGCATCTTGCTTCCAGCTCTTTGGGAAGCTAAGAAACAGCTCGCTCTGCACAGTGCTCTTACAGCCTACCGGGAGCATCTCTTGCAAAGGCCTGTGAAACGCTGTTTCTTTGCAGGCCTGCCCTGGCTGAAGTAGAACTTCTGCTCTGGGTGTGCTACATTGCCGTGGAGCTGAAAGGCACAACGTGCAGGCTTCTTTCCAAAGGGCGAGTTGGGGCCCACAGCATCTTGCTTCCAGCTCTTTGGGAAGCTAAGAAACAACTCGCTCTGCACAGTGCTCTTACAGCCCACCGGGAGCATCTCTTCCAAAGGCCTGTGAAACACAGTTTCTTTGCAGGCCTGGTCTGGCTGAAGTACAACTTCTGCTCTGGGTGTGCTACATTGCCATAGCGCTGAAAGTCACAACGTTCAGGCTTCTTTCCAAGGGGCGAGTTGGGCCCCAAAGCATCTTGCTTCCAGCTCTTTGGGACGCTAAGAAACAACTAGCTCTGCACAGTGCTCTTACAGCCTACCGGGAGCATCTCTTCCAAAGGCTTGTGAAACGCAGTTTCTTTGCAGGCCTGACCTGGCTGAAGTAGAACTTCTGCTCTGGGTGTGCTACATTGCCCTAGAGCTGAAAGGCACAAGGTGCAGCCTTCTTTCCAAAGGGCGAGTTGGGCCCCACAGCATCTTGCTTCCAACTCTTTGGTAAGCTAAGAAACAACTCGCTCTGCACAGTGCTCTTACAGCCTACCGGGAACATATCTTCCAAAGGCCTGTGCAACAAGTTTCTTTGCAGGCCTGATCTGGCTGAAGTAGAACTTCTGCTCTGGGTGTGCTACATTGCCCTAGAGCTGAAAGGCACAACATGCAGGCTTCTTTCCAAAGGGCGAGATGGGCCCCAAAGCATCTTGCTTCCAGGTCTTTGGGAAGCTAAGAAACAACTCGCTCTGCACAGTGCTCTTGCAGCCTACCTGGAACATCTCTAACACGGCCTGTGAAACGCAGTTTCCTTGCAGGCCTGACCTGGCTGAAGTAGAACTTCTGCTCTGGGTGTGCTACATTGCCGTGGAGCTGAAAGGCAGAACGTGCAGGCTTCTTTCCAAAGGGTAAGTTGGGCCCAAATGCATCTTGCTTCCAGCTCTTTGGGAAGCTAAGAAACAACTCACTCTGCACAGTTCTCTTACAGCTACCGGGAACATCTCTTACAAAGGCCTGTAGAATGCAGTTTCCTTGCAGGGCTGACCTGGCTGAAGTAGAACTTCTGCTCTGTGTGTGCTACATTGCCCTAGAGCTGAAAGGCACAACGTGCAGGCTTCTTTCCAAACGGCGAGTTGGACCCCAAGCATCTTGCTTCCAGCTCTTTGGGAAGCTAAGAAACAACTCGCTCAGCACAGTGCTCTTACAGCCTACCGGGAACATCTCTTACAAAGGCCTGTGAAACGCAGTTTCTTTGCAGGCCTGATCTGGCTGAAGTAGAACTTCTGCTCTGGGTGTGCTACATTGCCCTAGAGCTGAAAGGCACAACGTGCAGGCTTCTTTCCAAAGGGTGAGTTGGGCCCCAAAGCATCTTGCTTCCAGCTCTTTGGGAAGCAAAGAAACAACTCGCTCTGCACAGTGCTCTTACAGCCTACCGGGAACATCTCTTCCAAAGGCCTGTGAAACGCACATTCTTTGCGGCCCTGATCTGGCTGAAGTAGAACTTGAGCTCTTGGTGTGCTACATTGCACTAGAGCTGAAAGGCACAACGTGCAGCCTTCTTTCCAAAGGGCGAGTTGGGCCCCAAACCATCTCGCTTCCAGCTCTTTGGGACGCTAAGAAACAACTCGCTCTGCACAGTGCTCTTACTGCCTACCGGGAACATATCTTCCAAAGGCCTGTGAAACAAGTTTCTTTGCAGGCCTGATCTGGCTGAAGTAGAACTTCTGCTCTGGGTGTGCTACATTGCCCTAGAGCTGAAAGGCACAACGTGCAGGCTTCTTTCCAAAGGCGAGTTGGGCCCCAAAGCATCTTGCTTCCAGCTCTTTGGGAAGCTAAGAAACAACTCGCTCTGCACAGTGCTCTTACAGCCTACCGGGAACAACTCTTCCAAACGCCTGTGAAACACAGTTTCTTTGCAGGCCTGATCTGGCTGAAGTAGAACTTCTGCTCTGGGTGTGCTACATTGCCCTAGAGCTGAAAGGCACAACGTGCAGGCTTCTTTCAAAGGGCGAGTTGGGCCCCAAAGCATCTTGCTTCCAGCTCTTTGGGAAGCTAAGAAACAACTCGCTCTGCACAGTGCTCTTACAGCCTACCGGGAACATCTCTTCCAAAGGCCTGTGAAACGCAGTTTCTTTGCAGGCCTGATCTGGCTGAAGTAGAACTTCTGCTTTGGGTGTGCTACAGTGCCCTAGAGATGAAAGGCACAACGTGCAGGCTTCTTTCCAAAGGGCGAGTTGGGCCCCAAAGCATCTTGCTTCCAGCTCTTTGGGAAGCGAAGAAACAACTCGCTCTGCACAGTGCTCTTACAGCCTACCGGGAACATCTCTTCCAAAGCCCTGTGAAACGCCGTTTCTTTGCAGGCCTGATCTGTCTGAAGTACAACTTCTGCTCTGGGTGTGCTACATTGCCCTAGAGCTGAAAGGTACAACGTCCAGGCTTCTTTCCAAAGGGCGAGTTGGGCCCCAAAGCATCTTGCTTCCAGCTCTTTGGGAAGCTAAGAAAAATCTCGCTCTGCACAGTGCTCTTACAGCCTACCAGGAACATCTCTTACAAAGTCCGGTGAAACGCTGTTTCTTTGCAGGGCTGATCTGGCTGAAGTAGAACTTCTGCTCTGGGTGTGCTACATTGCCCTAGAGCTGAAAGGCGCAACGTGCAGGCTTCTTTCCAAATGGCGAGTTGGGCCCCAAAGCATCTTGCCTCCAGCTCTTTGGGAAGCTAAGAAACAACTCGCTCTGCACAGTGCTCTTACAGCCTACCGGGAACATCTCTTCCAAAGGCCTGTGAAACGCAGTTTCTTTGCAGGCCTGATCTGGCTGAAGTAGAACTTCAGCTCTGGGTGTGCTACATTGCCCTAGAGGTGAAAGGCACAACGTGCAGGCTTCTTTCCAAAGGGCGAGTTGGGCCCCAAAGCATCTTGCTTCCAGCTCTTTGGAAAGCTAAGAAACAACTCGATCTGCACAGTGCTCTTACAGCCTACCGGGAACATCCCTTCCAAAGGCCTGTGAAACGCACTTTCTTTGCAGGCCTGACCTGGCTGAAGTAGAACTTCTGCTCTGGGTCTGCTACATTGCCCTAGAGCTGAAAGGCACAACGTGCAGCCTTCTTTCCAAAGGGCGAGTTGGACCCCACAGCATCCTGCTTCCAGCTCTTTGGGAAGCTAAGAAACAACTCGCTCTGCACAGTGCTCTTACAGCCTACCGGGAACATCTCTTCCAAAGGCCTGTGAAATGCAGTTTCTTTGCAGGCCGGATCTGGCTGAAGTAGAACTTGAGCTCTGGGTGTGCTACATTGCCCTAGAGCTGAAAGGCACAACGTGCAGGCTTCTTTCCAAAGGGCGAGTTGGGCCCCAAAGCATCTTGCTTCCAGCTCTTTGGGAAGCTAAGAAACAACTCGCTCTGCACAGTGCTCTTACGCTCTACCGGGAACTTCTCTTTCAAAGGCCTGTGAAACGGAGTTTCTTTGCAGGCCTGATCTGGGTGAAGTTAAGCTTCTGCCCTGGGTGTGCTATGTTGCCCTAGAGCTGAAATGCACAAAGTGCAGGCTTCTTTCCAAAGGGCGCGTTGGGCCCCAAAGCATCTTGCTTCCAGCTCTTTGGGAAGCTAAGAAACAACTCGCTCTGCACAGTGCTCTTACAGCCTACCAGGAACATCACTTCCAAAGGTCTGTGAAACGCAGTTTCTTTGCAGGCCTGATCTGGCTGAAGTAGAACTTCTGCTCTGGGTGTGCTACATTGCCCTAGAGCTGAAAGGCACAACGTTCAGGCTTCTTTGCAAAGGGCGAGTTGGGCCCCAAAGCATCTTGCTTCCAGCTCTTTGGGAAGCTAAGAAACAACTCGCTCTGCAGAGTGCTCTTACAGCCTACCGGGAACATCTCTTTCAAAGGCCTGTGAAACGCAGTTTCTTTGCAGGCCTGATCTGGCTGAAGTAGAACTTGAGCTCTGGGTGTGCTACATTGCACTAGAGCTTAAAGGCACAACGTGCAGCCTTCTTTCCAAAGGGCGAGTTGGGCCGCAAAGCATCTTGCTTCCAGCTCTTTGGGACGCTAAGAAACAACTCGCTCTGCACAGTGCTCTTACAGCATACCGGGAACATCTCTCACAAAGGAGTGTGAAACGCTGTTTCTTTGCAGGCCTGACCTGGCTGAAGTAGAAGTTCTGCTCTGGGTGTGCTACATTGCCGTGGAGCTGAAAGGCACAACTTGCAGGCTTCTTTCCAAAGGGTAAGTTGAGGCCCAATGCATCTTGCTTCCAGCTCTTTGGGATGCTAAGAAACAACTCGCTCTGCACAGTGCTCTTATAGCCTACCGAGAAAATCTCTTACAAAGGCCTTTGAAACGCAGTTTCCTTGCAGGCCTGACCTGGCTGAAGTAGAACTTCTGCTCTGGGTGTGCTACATTGCCCTAGAGCTGAAAGGCACAACGTGCAGGCTTCTTTCCCAAGGGCGAGTTGGGCCAGAAAGCATCTTGCTTCCAGCTCTTTGGGAAGCTAAGAAACAACTTGCTCTGCACAGTGCTCTTACATCTTCCCGGGAACATCTGTTCCTAAGGCCTTTGAATCGCAGTTTCCTTGCAGGCCTGACCTGGCTGAAGTAGAACTTCTGCTCTGGGTGTGCTACATTGCCCTAGAGCTGAAAGGCACAACATGCAAGCTTCCATCCAAAGGGCGAGTGGGGCCCCAAAGCATCTTGCTTCCAGCTCTTTGGGAAGCAAAGAAACAACTCGCTCTGCACAGTGCTCTTACAGCCCACCGGGAACATCTCTTCCAAAGGCCTGTGAGACGCAGTTTCTTTGCAGGCCTGATCTGGCTGAAGTAGCACTTCTGCCCTGGGTGTGCTCCATTGCCCTAGAGCTGAAAGGAACAACGTGCAGGCTTCTTTCCAAAGGGCGAGCTGGGCCCCAAAGCATCTTGCTTCCAGCTCTTTGGGAAGCTAATAAACAACTCGCTCTGCACAGTGCTCTTACAGCCTACCGGGAAAATCTCTTCCAAAGGCCTGTGAAACGCAGTTTCTTTGCAGGCCTGGTCTGGCTGAAGTAGAACTTCTGCTCTGGGTGTGCTACATTGCCGTGGAGCTGAAAGGCAGAACGTGCAGGCTTCTTTCCAAAGGGTAAGTTGGGCCCCATAGCATCTTGCTTCCAGCTCTTTGGGAAGCTAAGAAACAACTCGCTCTGCACAGTGCTCTTACAGCCTACCGGGAACATCTCTTACAAAGGCCTTTAAAATGCAGTTTCCTTGCAGGCCTGACCTGGCTGAAGTAGAACTTCAGCTCTGGGTGTGCTACATTGCCCTAGAGCTGAAAGGCACAACGTGCAGGCTTCTTTCCAAAGGGCGAGTTGGACCCCAAAGCATCTTGCTTCCAGCTCTTTGGGAAGCTAAGAAACAACTCGCTCAGCACAGTTCTCTTACTGCCTACCGGGACCATCTCTTCCAAAGGCCTGTGAAACGCAGTTTCTTTGCAGGACTGATCTGGCTGAAGTAGAACTTCTGCTCTGGGTGTGCTACATTGCCCTAGAGCTGAAAGGCACAACGTGCAGGCTTCTTTCCAAAGGGCGAGTTGGGCCCCAAAGCATCTTGCTTCCAGCTCTTTGGGAAGCTAAGAAACAACTCGCTCTGCACAGTGCTCTTACAGCCTACCGGGAACATCTCTTCCAAAGGCCTGTGAAACGCAGTTTCTTTGCAGCCCTGATCTAGCTGAAGTAGAACTTGAGCTCTGGGTGTGCTACATTGCACTAGAGCTGAAAGGCACAATGTGCAGCCTTCTTTCCAAAGGGCGAGTTGGGCCCCAAACCATCTTGCTTCCAGCTCTTTGGGACGCTAAGAAACAACTCGCTCTGCACAGTGCTCTTACAGCCTACCGGGAACATATCTTCCAAAGGCCTGTGAAACAAGTTTCTTTGCAGGCCTGATCTGGCTGAAGTAGAACTTCTGCTCTGGGTGTGCTACATTGCCCTAGAGCTGAAAGGCACAACGTGCAGCCTTCTTTCCAAAGGCGAGTTGGGCCCCAAAGCATCTTGCTTCCAGCTCTTTGGGAAGCTAAGAAACAACTTGCTCTGCACAGTGCTTTTAAAGCCTACCGGGAACAACTCTTCCAAAGGCCTGTGAAACACAGTTTCTTTGCATGCCTGATCTGGCTGAAGTAGAACTTCTGCTCTGGGTGTGCTACATTGCCCTAGAGCTGAAAGGCACAACGTGCAGACTTCTGTCCAAAGGGCAAGTTGGGCCCCAACGCATCTTGCTTCCAGCTCTTTGGGAAGCTAATAAACAACTCGCTCTGCACAGTGCTCTTACAGCCTACCGGGAACATCTCATCCAAAGTCCTGTGAAACGCAGTTTCTTTGCAGGCCTGGTCTGGCTGAAGTACAACTTCTGCCCTGGGTGTGCTACATTGCCCTAAAGCTGAAAGGCACAACGTGCAGGCTTATTTCCAAAGGGCGAGTTGGGCCCCTCAGCATCTTGCTTCCAGCTCTTTGGGAAGCTAAGAAACAACTCGCTCTGCACAGTGCTCTTACAGCCTACCGGGAACATCTCTTCCAAAGGCCTGTGAAACGCAGTTTCTTTGCAGGCCTGATCTGGCTGAAGTAGAACTTCTGCTCTGGGTGTGCTACAGTGCCCTAGAGATGAAAGGCACAACGTGCAGGATTCTTTCCAAAGGGCGAGTTGGGCCCCAAAGCATCTTGCTTCCAGCTGTTTGGGAAGCGAAGAAACAACTCGCTCTGCACAGTGCTCTTACAGCCTACCGGGAGCATCTCTTCCAAAGGCCTGTGAAACGCAGTTTCTTTGCAGGCCTGATCTGGCTGAAGTAGGACTTCTGCTCTGGGTGGGCTCCATTGCCCTAGAGCTGAAAGGCACAACGTGCAGGCTTCTTTCCAAAGGGCGAGTTGGGCCCCACAGCATCTTGCTTCCAGCTCTTTGGGAAGCTAAGAAACAACTCGCTCTGCACAGTGCTCTTACAGCCTACCGGGAACATCTCTTCCAAAGGCCTGTGTAACGCAGTGTCTTTGCAGGCCTGATCTGGATGAAGTAGGACTTCTGCTCTGGGTGTGCTCCATTGCCCTAGAAGTGAAAGGCACAACGTGCAGGCTTCTTTCCAAAGGGCGAGTTGGGCCCCACAGCATCTTGCTTCCAGCTCTTTGGGAAGCTAAGAAACAACTCGCTCTGCACAGTGCTCTTACAGCCTACCGGGAACATCTCTTCCAAAGGCCTGTGAAACGCAGTTTCTTTGCAGGCCTGATCTGGCTGAAGTAGGACTTCTGCTCTGGGTGTGCTCCATTGCCGTAGAGCTGAAAGGCACAACGTGCAGGCTCCTTTCCAAAGGGCGAGTTGGGACCCACAGCATCTTGCTTCCAGCTCTTTGGGAAGCTAAGAAACAACTCGCTCTGCACAGTGCTCTTACAGCCTACCGGGAGCATCTCTTCCAAAGGCCTGTGAAACGCAGTTTCTTTGCAGGCCTGATCTGGCTGAAGTAGGACTTCTGCTCTGGGTGGGCTCCATTGCCCTAGAGCTGAAAGGCACAACGTGCAGGCTTCTTTCCAAAGGGCGAGTTGGGCCCCACAGCATCTTGCTTCCAGCTCTTTGGGAAGCTAAGAAACAACTCGCTCTGCACAGTGCTCTTACAGCCTACCGGGAACATCTCTTCCAAAGGCCTGTGTAACGCAGTGTCTTTGCAGGCCTGATCTGGATGAAGTACGACTTCTGCTCTGGGTGTGCTCCATTGCTCTAGAAGTGAAAGGCACAACGTGCAGGCTTCTTTCCAAAGGGCGAGTTGGGCCCCACAGCATCTTGCTTCCAGCTCTTTGGGAAGCTAAGAAACAACTCGCTCTGCACAGTGCTCTTACAGCCTACCGGGAACATCTCTTCCAAATGCCTGTGAAACGCAGTTTCTTTGCAGGCCTGTTCTGGCTGAAGTAGGACTTCTGATCTGGGTGTGCTCCCTGCCCTAGAGCTGAAAGGCACAACGTGCAGGCTCCTTTCCAAAGGGCGAGTTGGGCCCCACAGCATCTTGCTTCCTGCTCTTTGGGAAGCTAAGAAACAACTCGCTCTGCACAGTGCTCTTACAGCCTACCGGGAACATCTCTTCCAAAGGCCTGTGAAACGCAGTTTCTTTGCAGGCCTGATCTGGCTGAAGTAGGACTTCTGCTCTGGGTGTGCTCCATTGCCCTAGAGCTGAAAGGCAGAACGTGCAGGCTTCTTTCCAAATGGCGAGTTGGGCCCCACAGCATCTTGCTTCCAGCTCTTTGGGAAGCTAAGAAACAACTCGCTCTGCACAGTGCTCTTACAGCCTACCGGGAACATCTCTTCCAAAGGCCTGTGAAACGCAGTTTCTTTGCAGGCCTGATCTGGCTGAAGTAGGACTTCTGCTCTGGGTGTGCTCCATTGCCCTAGAGCTGAAAGGCAGAACGTGCAGGCTTCTTTCCAAAGGGCGAGTTGGGCCCCACAGCATCTTGCTTCCAGCTCTTTGGGAAGCTAAGAAACAACTCGCTCTGCACAGTGCTCTTACAGCCTACCGGGAACATCTCTTCCAAATGCCTGTGAAACGCAGTTTCTTTGCAGGCCTGTTCTGGCTGAAGTAGGACTTCTGATCTGGGTGTGCTCCATTGCCCTAGAGCTGAAAGGCACAATGTGCAGGCTCCTTTCCAAAAGGCGAGTTGGGCCCCACAGCATCTTGCTTCCAGCTCTTTGGGAAGCTAAGAAACAACTCGCTCTGCACAGTGCTCTTACAGCCTACCGGGAGCATCTCTTCCAAAGGCCTGTGAAACGCAGTTTCTTTGCAGGCCTGATCTGGCTAAGTAGGACTTCTGCTCTGGGTGGGCTCCATTGCCCTAGAGCTGAAAGGCACAACGTGCAGGCTTCTTTCCAAAGGGCGAGTTGGGCCCACAGCATCTTGCTTCCAGCTCTTTGGGAAGCTAAGAAACAACTCGCTCTGCTCAGTGCTCTTACAGCCCACCGGGAACATCTCTTCCAAAGGCCTGTGTAACACAGTGTCTTTTCAGGCCTGATCTGGCTGAAGTAGGACTTCTGCTCTGGTTGTGCTCCATTGCCCTAGAGCTGAAAGGCAGAACGTGCAGGCTTCTTTCCAAAGGGCGAGTTGGGCCCCACAGCATCTTGCTTCCAGCTCTTTGGGAAGCTAAGAAACAACTCGCTCTGCACAGTGCTCTTACAGCCTACCGGGAACATCTCTTCCAAATGCCTGTGAAACGCAGTTTCTTGCTGGCCTGTTCTGGCTGAAGTAGGACTTCTGATCTGGGTGTGCTCCATTGCCCTAGAGCTGAAAGGCACAACGTGCAGGCTCCTTTCCAAACGGCGAGTTGGGCCCCACAGCATCTTGCTTCCAGCTCTTTGGGAAGCTAAGAAACAGCTCGCTCTGCACAGTGCTCTTACAGCCTACCGGGAGCATCTCTTGCAAAGGCCTGTGAAACGCTGTTTCTTTGCAGGCCTGCCCTGGCTGAAGTAGAACTTCTGCTCTGGGTGTGCTACATTGCCGTGGAGCTGAAAGGCACAACGTGCAGGCTTCTTTCCAAAGGGCGAGTTGGGGCCCACAGCATCTTGCTTCCAGCTCTTTGGGAAGCTAAGAAACAACTCGCTCTGCACAGTGCTCTTACAGCCCACCGGGAGCATCTCTTCCAAAGGCCTGTGAAACACAGTTTCTTTGCAGGCCTGGTCTGGCTGAAGTACAACTTCTGCTCTGGGTGTGCTACATTGCCATAGCGCTGAAAGTCACAACGTTCAGGCTTCTTTCCAAGGGGCGAGTTGGGCCCCAAAGCATCTTGCTTCCAGCTCTTTGGGACGCTAAGAAACAACTAGCTCTGCACAGTGCTCTTACAGCCTACCGGGAGCATCTCTTCCAAAGGCTTGTGAAACGCAGTTTCTTTGCAGGCCTGACCTGGCTGAAGTAGAACTTCTGCTCTGGGTGTGCTACATTGCCCTAGAGCTGAAAGGCACAAGGTGCAGCCTTCTTTCCAAAGGGCGAGTTGGGCCCCACAGCATCTTGCTTCCAACTCTTTGGTAAGCTAAGAAACAACTCGCTCTGCACAGTGCTCTTACAGCCTACCGGGAACATATCTTCCAAAGGCCTGTGCAACAAGTTTCTTTGCAGGCCTGATCTGGCTGAAGTAGAACTTCTGCTCTGGGTGTGCTACATTGCCCTAGAGCTGAAAGGCACAACATGCAGGCTTCTTTCCAAAGGGCGAGATGGGCCCCAAAGCATCTTGCTTCCAGGTCTTTGGGAAGCTAAGAAACAACTCGCTCTGCACAGTGCTCTTGCAGCCTACCTGGAACATCTCTAACACGGCCTGTGAAACGCAGTTTCCTTGCAGGCCTGACCTGGCTGAAGTAGAACTTCTGCTCTGGGTGTGCTACATTGCCGTGGAGCTGAAAGGCAGAACGTGCAGGCTTCTTTCCAAAGGGTAAGTTGGGCCCCAATGCATCTTGCTTCCAGCTCTTTGGGAAGCTAAGAAACAACTCACTCTGCACAGTTCTCTTACAGCTACCGGGAACATCTCTTACAAAGGCCTGTAGAATGCAGTTTCCTTGCAGGGCTGACCTGGCTGAAGTAGAACTTCTGCTCTGGGTGTGCTACATTGCCCTAGAGCTGAAAGGCACAACGTGCAGGCTTCTTTCCAAAGGGCGAGTTGGACCCCAAAGCATCTTGCTTCCAGCTCTTTGGGAAGCTAAGAAACAACTCGCTCAGCGCAGTGCTCTTACAGCCTACCGGGAACATCTCTTACAAAGGCCTGTGAAACGCAGTTTCTTTGCAGGCCTGATCTGGCTGAAGTAGAACTTCTGCTCTGGGTGTGCTACATTGCCCTAGAGCTGAAAGGCACAACGTGCAGGCTTCTTTCCAAAGGGTGAGTTGGGCCCCAAAGCATCTTGCTTCCAGCTCTTTGGGAAGCTAAGAAACAACTCGCTCTGCACAGTGCTCTTACAGCCTACCGGGAACATCTCTTCCAAAGGCCTGTGAAACGCACATTCTTTGCGGCCCTGATCTGGCTGAAGTAGAACTTGAGCTCTGGGTGTGCTACATTGCACTAGAGCTGAAAGGCACAACGTGCAGCCTTCTTTCCAAAGGGCGAGTTGGGCCCCAAACCATCTCGCTTCCAGCTCTTTGGGACGCTAAGATACAACTCGCTCTGCACAGTGCTCTTACTGCCTACCGGGAACATATCTTCCAAAGGCCTGTGAAACAAGTTTCTTTGCAGGCCTGATCTGGCTGAAGTAGAACTTCTGCTCTGGGTGTGCTACATTGCCCTAGAGCTGAAAGGCACAACGTGCAGGCTTCTTTCCAAAGGCGAGTTGGGCCCCAAAGCATCTTGCTTCCAGCTCTTTGGGAAGCTAAGAAACAACTCGCTCTGCACAGTGCTCTTACAGCCTACCGGGAACAACTCTTCCAAACGCCTGTGAAACACAGTTTCTTTGCAGGCCTGATCTGGCTGAAGTAGAACTTCTGCTCTGGGTGTGCTACATTGCCCTAGAGCTGAAAGGCACAACGTGCAGGCTTCTTTCAAAGGGCGAGTTGGGCCCCAAAGCATCTTGCTTCCAGCTCTTTGGGAAGCTAAGAAACAACTCGCTCTGCACAGTGCTCTTACAGCCTACCGGGAACATCTCTTCCAAAGGCCTGTGAAACGCAGTTTCTTTGCAGGCCTGATCTGGCTGAAGTAGAACTTCTGCTTTGGGTGTGCTACAGTGCCCTAGAGATGAAAGGCACAACGTGCAGGCTTCTTTCCAAAGGGCGAGTTGGGCCCCAAAGCATCTTGCTTCCAGCTCTTTGGGAAGCGAAGAAACAACTCGCTCTGCACAGTGCTCTTACAGCCTACCGGGAACATCTCTTCCAAAGCCCTGTGAAACGCCGTTTCTTTGCAGGCCTGATCTGTCTGAAGTACAACTTCTGCTCTGGGTGTGCTACATTGCCCTAGAGCTGAAAGGTACAACGTCCAGGCTTCTTTCCAAAGGGCGAGTTGGGCCCCAAAGCATCTTGCTTCCAGCTCTTTGGGAAGCTAAGAAAAATCTCGCTCTGCACAGTGCTCTTACAGCCTACCAGGAACATCTCTTACAAAGTCCGGTGAAACGCTGTTTCTTTGCAGGGCTGATCTGGCTGAAGTAGAACTTCTGCTCTGGGTGTGCTACATTGCCCTAGAGCTGAAAGGCGCAACGTGCAGGCTTCTTTCCAAATGGCGAGTTGGGCCCCAAAGCATCTTGCCTCCAGCTCTTTGGGAAGCTAAGAAACAACTCGCTCTGCACAGTGCTCTTACAGCCTACCGGGAACATCTCTTCCAAAGGCCTGTGAAACGCAGTTTCTTTGCAGGCCTGATCTGGCTGAAGTAGAACTTCAGCTCTGGGTGTGCTACATTGCCCTAGAGGTGAAAGGCACAACGTGCAGGCTTCTTTCCAAAGGGCGAGTTGGGCCCCAAAGCATCTTGCTTCCAGCTCTTTGGAAAGCTAAGAAACAACTCGATCTGCACAGTGCTCTTACAGCCTACCGGGAACATCCCTTCCAAAGGCCTGTGAAACGCACTTTCTTTGCAGGCCTGACCTGGCTGAAGTAGAACTTCTGCTCTGGGTCTGCTACATTGCCCTAGAGCTGAAAGGCACAACGTGCAGCCTTCTTTCCAAAGGGCGAGTTGGACCCCACAGCATCCTGCTTCCAGCTCTTTGGGAAGCTAAGAAACAACTCGCTCTGCACAGTGCTCTTACAGCCTACCGGGAACATCTCTTCCAAAGGCCTGTGAAATGCAGTTTCTTTGCAGGCCGGATCTGGCTGAAGTAGAACTTGAGCTCTGGGTGTGCTACATTGCCCTAGAGCTGAAAGGCACAACGTGCAGGCTTCTTTCCAAAGGGCGAGTTGGGCCCCAAAGCATCTTGCTTCCAGCTCTTTGGGAAGCTAAGAAACAACTCGCTCTGCACAGTGCTCTTACGCTCTACCGGGAACTTCTCTTTCAAAGGCCTGTGAAACGGAGTTTCTTTGCAGGCCTGATCTGGGTGAAGTTAAGCTTCTGCCCTGGGTGTGCTATGTTGCCCTAGAGCTGAAATGCACAAAGTGCAGGCTTCTTTCCAAAGGGCGCGTTGGGCCCCAAAGCATCTTGCTTCCAGCTCTTTGGGAAGCTAAGAAACAACTCGCTCTGCACAGTGCTCTTACAGCCTACCAGGAACATCACTTCCAAAGGTCTGTGAAACGCAGTTTCTTTGCAGGCCTGATCTGGCTGAAGTAGAACTTCTGCTCTGGGTGTGCTACATTGCCCTAGAGCTGAAAGGCACAACGTTCAGGCTTCTTTGCAAAGGGCGAGTTGGGCCCCAAAGCATCTTGCTTCCAGCTCTTTGGGAAGCTAAGAAACAACTCGCTCTGCACAGTGCTCTTACAGCCTACCGGGAACATCTCTTTCAAAGGCCTGTGAAACGCAGTTTCTTTGCAGGCCTGATCTGGCTGAAGTAGAACTTGAGCTCTGGGTGTGCTACATTGCACTAGAGCTTAAAGGCACAACGTGCAGCCTTCTTTCCAAAGGGCGAGTTGGGCCGCAAAGCATCTTGCTTCCAGCTCTTTGGGACGCTAAGAAACAACTCGCTCTGCACAGTGCTCTTACAGCATACCGGGAACATCTCTCACAAAGGAGTGTGAAACGCTGTTTCTTTGCAGGCCTGACCTGGCTGAAGTAGAAGTTCTGCTCTGGGTGTGCTACATTGCCGTGGAGCTGAAAGGCACAACGTGCAGGCTTCTTTCCAAAGGGTAAGTTGAGGCCCAATGCATCTTGCTTCCAGCTCTTTGGGATGCTAAGAAACAACTCGCTCTGCACAGTGCTCTTATAGCCTACCGAGAAAATCTCTTACAAAGGACTTTGAAACGCAGTTTCCTTGCAGGCCTGACCTGGCTGAAGTAGAACTTCTGCTCTGGGTGTGCTACATTGCCCTAGAGCTGAAAGGCACAACGTGCAGGCTTCTTTCCCAAGGGCGAGTTGGGCCAGAAAGCATCTTGCTTCCAGCTCTTTGGGAAGCTAAGAAACAACTTGCTCTGCACAGTGCTCTTACATCTTCCCGGGAACATCTGTTCCTAAGGCCTTTGAATCGCAGTTTCCTTGCAGGCCTGACCTGGCTGAAGTAGAACTTCTGCTCTGGGTGTGCTACATTGCCCTAGAGCTGAAAGGCACAACATGCAAGCTTCCATCCAAAGGGCGAGTGTGGCCCCAAAGCATCTTGCTTCCAGCTCTTTGGGAAGCAAAGAAACAACTCGCTCTGCACAGTGCTCTTACAGCCCACCTGGAACATCTCTTCCAAAGGCCTGTGAGACGCAGTTTCTTTGCAGGCCTGATCTGGCTGAAGTAGCACTTCTGCCCTGGGTGTGCTCCATTGCCCTAGAGCTGAAAGGAACAACGTGCAGGCTTCTTTCCAAAGGGCGAGCTGGGCCCCAAAGCATCTTGCTTCCAGCTCTTTGGGAAGCTAAGGAACAACTCGCTCTGCACAGTGCTCTTACAGCCTACCGGGAAAATCTCTTCCAAAGGCCTGTGAAACGCAGTTTCTTTGCAGGCCTGGTCTGGCTGAAGTAGAACTTCTGCTCTGGGTGTGCTACATTGCCGTGGAGCTGAAAGGCAGAACGTGCAGGCTTCTTTCCAAAGGGTAAGTTGGGCCCCATAGCATCTTGCTTCCAGCTCTTTGGGAAGCTAAGAAACAACTCGCTCTGCACAGTGCTCTTACAGCCTACCGGGAACATCTCTTACAAAGGCCTGTAAAATGCAGTTTCCTTGCAGGCCTGACCTGGCTGAAGTAGAACTTCAGCTCTGGGTGTGCTACATTGCCCTAGAGCTGAAAGGCACAACGTGCAGGCTTCTTTCCAAAGGGCGAGTTGGACCCCAAAGCATCTTGCTTCCAGCTCTTTGGGAAGCTAAGAAACAACTCGCTCAGCACAGTTCTCTTACTGCCTACCGGGACCATCTCTTCCAAAGGCCTGTGAAACGCAGTTTCTTTGCAGGACTGATCTGGCTGAAGTAGAACTTCTGCTCTGGGTGTGCTACATTGCCCTAGAGCTGAAAGGCACAACGTGCAGGCTTCTTTCCAAAGGGCGAGTTGGGCCCCAAAGCATCTTGCTTCCAGCTCTTTGGGAAGCTAAGAAACAACTCGCTCTGCACAGTGCTCTTACAGCCTACCGGGAACATCTCTTCCAAAGGCCTGTGAAACGCAGTTTCTTTGCAGCCCTGATCTAGCTGAAGTAGAACTTGAGCTCTGGGTGTGCTACATTGCACTAGAGCTGAAAGGCACAATGTGCAGCCTTCTTTCCAAAGGGCGAGTTGGGCCCCAAACCATCTTGCTTCCAGCTCTTTGGGACGCTAAGAAACAACTCGCTCTGCACAGTGCTCTTACAGCCTACCGGGAACATATCTTCCAAAGGCCTGTGAAACAAGTTTCTTTGCAGGCCTGATCTGGCTGAAGTAGAACTTCTGCTCTGGGTGTGCTACATTGCCCTAGAGCTGAAAGGCACAACGTGCAGCCTTCTTTCCAAAGGCGAGTTGGGCCCCAAAGCATCTTGCTTCCAGCTCTTTGGGAAGCTAAGAAACAACTCGCTCTGCACAGTGCTTTTAAAGCCTACCGGGAACAACTCTTCCAAAGGCCTGTGAAACACAGTTTCTTTGCATGCCTGATCTGGCTGAAGTAGAACTTCTGCTCTGGGTGTGCTACATTGCCCTAGAGCTGAAAGGCACAACGTGCAGACTTCTGTCCAAAGGGCAAGTTGGGCCCCAACGCATCTTGCTTCCAGCTCTTTGGGAAGCTAATAAACAACTCGCTCTGCACAGTGCTCTTACAGCCTACCGGGAACATCTCATCCAAAGTCCTGTGAAACGCAGTTTCTTTGCAGGCCTGGTCTGGCTGAAGTACAACTTCTGCCCTGGGTGTGCTACATTGCCCTAAAGCTGAAAGGCACAACGTGCAGGCTTATTTCCAAAGGGCGAGTTGGGCCCCTCAGCATCTTGCTTCCAGCTCTTTGGGAAGCTAAGAAACAACTCGCTCTGCACAGTGCTCTTACAGCCTACCGGGAACATCTCTTCCAAAGGCCTGTGAAACGCAGTTTCTTTGCAGGCCTGATCTGGCTGAAGTAGAACTTCTGCTCTGGGTGTGCTACAGTGCCCTAGAGATGAAAGGCACAACGTGCAGGATTCTTTCCAAAGGGCGAGTTGGGCCCCAAAGCATCTTGCTTCCAGCTGTTTGGGAAGCGAAGAAACAACTCGCTCTGCACAGTGCTCTTACAGCCTACCGGGAACATCTCTTCCAAAGGCCTGTGAAATGCCGTTTCTTTGCAGGCCTGATCTGTCTGAAGTACAACTTCTGCTCTGGGTGTGCTACATTGCCCTAGAGCTGAAAGGCACAACGTCCAGGCTTCTTTCCAAAGGGCGAGTTGGGCCCCAAAGCATCTTGCTTCCAGCTCTTTGGGAAGCTAAGAAAAAACTCGCTCTGCACAATGCTCTTACAGCCTACCGGGAACATCTCTTACAAAGTCCTGTGAAACGCAGTTTCTTTGCAGGCCTGATCTGCCAGAAGTAGAACTTCTGCTCTGGGTGTGCTACATTGCCCTAGAGCTGAAAGGCGCAACGTGCAGGCTTCTTTACAAAGGGAGAGTTGGGCCCCAACGCATCTTGCTTCCAGCTCTTTGGGAAGCTGAGAAACAACTCGCTCTGCACAGTGCTCTTACACCCTACCGGGAACATCTCTTACAAAGGAATGTGAAACGCAGTTTCTTTGCAGGCCTGTTCTGGCTGAAGTGGAACTTCTGCCCTGGGTGTGCTACATTGCCCTAGAGCTGAAAGGCACAACGTGCAGGCTTCTTTCCAAAGGGCGAGTAGGGCCCCTCAGCATCTTGCTTCCAGCTCTTTGGGAAGCTAAGAAACAACTCGCTCTGCACAGTGCTCTTACAGCCTACTGGGAACATCTCTTCCAAAGGCCTGTGAAACGCAGTTTCCTTGCAGGCCTGATCTGGCTGAAGTAGAACTTCTGCTCTGGGTGTGCTACAGTGCCCTAGAGATGAAAGGCACAACGTGCAGGCTTCTTTCCAAAAGGCGAGTTGGGCCCCAAAGCATGTTGCTTCCAGCTGTTTGGGAAGCTAAGAAACAACTCGCTCAGCACAGTGCTCTTACAGCCTACCGGGACAATCTCTTCCAAAAGCCTGTGAAACGCGGTCCTTTGCAGGCCTGATCTGGCTGAAGTAGAACTTCTGCCCTGGGTGTGCTACATTGCCCTAGAGGTGAAAGGCAGAACGTGCAGGCTTCTTTCCAAACGGCGAGTTGGGCCCCAAAGCATCTTGCTTCCAGCTCTTTAGGATGCTAAGAATCAACTCGCTCTGCACAGTGGTCTTACAGCCTACCGGGAACATCTCGTCCTAAGGCCTGTGAAACGCAGTTTCTTTGCAGGCCTGATCTGGCTGAAGTAGAACTTCTGCTCTGGGTGTGCTACATTGCCCTAGAGCTGAAAGGCACAACGTGCAGCCTTCTTTCCAAAGGCGAGTTGGGCCCCAAAGCATCTTGCTTCCAGCTCTTTGGGAAGCTAAGAAACAACTCGCTCTGCACAGTGCTTTTAAAGCCTACCGGGAACAACTCTTCCAAAGGCCTGTGAAACACAGTTTCTTTGCATGCCTGATCTGGCTGAAGTAGAACTTCTGCTCTGGGTGTGCTACATTGCCCTAGAGCTGAAAGGCACAACGTGCAGGCTTCTGTCCAAAGGGCAAGTTGGGCCCCAACGCATCTTGCTTCCAGCTCTTTGGGAAGCTAAGAAACAACTCGCTCTGCACAGTGCTCTTACAGCCTACCGGGAACATCTCATCCAAAGTCCTGTGAAACGCAGTTTCTTTGCAGGCCTGGTCTGGCTGAAGTACAACTTCTGCCCTGGGTGTGCTACATTGCCCTAAAGCTGAAAGGCACAACGTGCAGGCTTATTTCCAAAGGGCGAGTTGGGCCCCTCAGCATCTTGCTTCCAGCTCTTTGGGAAGCTAAGAAACAACTCGCTCTGCACAGTGCTCTTACAGCCTACCGGGAACATCTCTTCCAAAGGCCTGTGAAACGCAGTTTCTTTGCAGGCCTGATCTGGCTGAAGTAGAACTTCTGCTCTGGGTGTGCTACAGTGCCCTAGAGATGAAAGGCACAACGTGCAGGATTCTTTCCAAAGGGCGAGTTGGGCCCCAAAGCATCTTGCTTCCAGCTGTTTGGGAAGCGAAGAAACAACTCGCTCTGCACAGTGCTCTTACAGCCTACTGGGAACATCTCTTCCAAAGGCCTGTGAAACGCCGTTTCTTTGCAGGCCTGATCTGTCTGAAGTACAACTTCTGCTCTGGGTGTGCTACATTGCCCTAGAGCTGAAAGGCACAACGTCCAGGCTTCTTTCCAAAGGGCGAGTTGGGCCCCAAAGCATCTTGCTTCCAGCTCTTTGGGAAGCTAAGAAAAAACTCGCTCTGCACAGTGCTCTTACAGCCTACCGGGAACATCTCTTACAAAGTCCTGTGAAACGCAGTTTCTTTGCAGGCCTGATCTGCCAGAAGTAGAACTTGAGCTCTGGGTGTGCTACATTGCCCTAGAGCTGAAAGGCGCAACGTGCAGGCTTCTTTACAAAGGGAGAGTTGGGCCCCAACGCATCTTGCTTCCAGCTCTTTGGGAAGCTGAGAAACAACTCGCTCTGCACAGTGCTCTTACACCCTACCGGGAACATCTCTTACAAAGGAATGTGAAACGCAGTTTCTTTGCAGGCCTGTTCTGGCTGAAGTGGAACTTCTGCCCTGGGTGTGCTACATTGCCCTAGAGCTGAAAGGCACAACGTGCAGGCTTCTTTCCAAAGGGCGAGTAGGGCCCCTCAGCATCTTGCTTCCAGCTCTTTGGGAAGCTAAGAAACAACTCGCTCTGCACAGTGCTCTTACAGCCTACTGGGAACATCTCTTCCAAAGGCCTGTGAAACGCAGTTTCCTTGCAGGCCTGATCTGGCTGAAGTAGAACTTCTGCTCTGGGTGTGCTACAGTGCCCTAGAGATGAAAGGCACAACGTGCAGGCTTCTTTCCAAAAGGCGAGTTGGGCCCCAAAGCATGTTGCTTCCAGCTGTTTGGGAAGCTAAGAAACAACTCGCTCAGCACAGTGCTCTTACAGCCTACCGGGACAATCTCTTCCAAAAGCCTGTGAAACGCGGTCCTTTGCAGGCCTGATCTGGCTGAAGTAGAACTTCTGCCCTGGGTGTGCTACATTGCCCTAGAGGTGAAAGGCAGAACGTGCAGGCTTCTTTCCAAACGGCGAGTTGGGCCCCAAAGCATCTTGCTTCCAGCTCTTTAGGATGCTAAGAATCAACTCGCTCTGCACAGTGGTCTTACAGCCTACCGGGAACATCTCGTCCTAAGGCCTGTGAAACGCAGTTTCTTTGCAGGCCTGATCTGGCTGAAGTAGAACTTCTGCTCTGGGTCTGCTACATTGCCCTAGAGCTGAAAGGCACCACGTGCAGCCTTCTTTCCAAAGGGCGAGTTGGGCCCCAAAGCATCTTGCTTCCAGCTCTTTGGGAAGCTAAGAAACAACTCGCTCTGCACAGTGCTCTTACAGCCTACCGGGAACATCTCGTCCTAAGGCCTGGGAAACGCCGTTTCTTTGCAGGCCTGATCTGGCTGAAGTAGAACTTCTGCTCTGGGTCTGCTACATTGCCCTAGAGCTGAAAGGCACAACGTGCAGGCTTCTTTCCAAAGGGCGAGTTGGGCCCCAAAGAATCTTGCTTCCAGGTCTTTGGGAAACTAAGAAACAATTCACTCTGCACAGTGCTCTTACAGCCTACCGGGAACATCTCTTCCAAAGGCCTGTGAAACGCATTTTCTTTGCAGGCCTGATCTGGCTGAAGCAGAACTTCTGCTCTGGGTGTGCTACATTGCCCTAGAGCTGAAAGGCACAACGAGCAGGATTCTTTCCAAAGGGCGGGTTGGGCCCCAAAGCATCTTGCTTCCAGCTCTTTGGGACGCTAAGAAACAACTACTACTGCACAGTGCTCTTTCAGCCTACCGGGAACATCTCTTCCAAAGGCCTGTGAAACGCAGTTTCTTTGCAGGCCTGACCAGGTTGAAGTACAACTTCTGCTCTGGGTGTGCTACATTGCCCTAGAGCTGAAAGGCACAACGTGCAGGCTTCTTTCCAAAGGGCGAGTTGGGCCCCAAAGCATCTTGCTTCCAGCTCTTTGGGAAGCTAAGAAACAACTCGCTCTGCACAGTGCTCTTACAGCCTACCGGGAACATCTCTTCCAAAGGCCTGTGAAACGCAGTTTCTTTGCAGCCCTGATCTAGCTGAAGTAGAACTTGAGCTCTGGGTGTGCTACATTGCACTAGAGCTGAAAGGCACAACGTGCAGCCTTGTTTCCAAAGGGCGAGTTGCGCCCCAAACCATCTTGCTTCCAGCTCTTTGGGACGCTAAGAAACAACTCGCTCTGCACAGTGCTCTTACAGCCTACCGGGAACATATCTTCTAAAGGCCTGTGAATCAAGTTTCTTTGCAGGCCTGATCTGGCTGAAGTAGAACTTCTGCTCTGGGTGTGCTACATTGCCCTAGAGCTGAAAGGCACAAAGTGCAGCCTTCTTTCCAAAGGCTAGTTGGGCCCCAAAGCATCTTGCTTCCAGCTCTTTGGGAAGCTAAGAAACAACTCGCTCTGCACAGTGCTTTTAAAGCCTACCGGGAACAACTCTTCCAAAGGCCTGTGAAACACAGTTTCTTTGCATGCCTGATCTGGCTGAAGTAGAACTTCTGCTCTGGGTGTGCTACATTGCCCTAGAGCTGAAAGGCACAACGTGCAGGCTTCTGTCCAAAGGGCAAGTTGGGCCCCAACGCATCTTGCTTCCAGCTCTTTGGGAAGCTAAGAAACAACTCGCTCTGCACAGTGCTCTTACAGCCTACCGGGAACATCTCATCCAAAGTCCTGTGAAACGCAGTTTCTTTGCAGGCCTGGTCTGGCTGAAGTACAACTTCTGCCCTGGGTGTGCTACATTGCCCTAAAGCTGAAAGGCACAACGTGCAGGCTTATTTCCAAAGGGCGAGTTGGGCCCCTCAGCATCTTGCTTCCAGCTCTTTGGGAAGCTAAGAAACAACTCGCTCTGCACAGTGCTCTTACAGCCTACCGGGAACATCTCTTCCAAAGGCCTGTGAAACGCAGTTTCTTTGCAGGCCTGATCTGGCTGAAGTAGAACTTCTGCTCTGGGTGTGCTACAGTGCCCTAGAGATGAAAGGCACAACGTGCAGGATTCTTTCCAAAGGGCGAGTTGGGCCCCAAAGCATCTTGCTTCCAGCTGTTTGGGAAGCGAAGAAACAACTCGCTCTGCACAGTGCTCTTACAGCCTACCGGGAACATCTCTTCCAAAGGCCTGTGAAACGCCGTTTCTTTGCAGGCCTGATCTGTCTGAAGTACAACTTCTGCTCTGGGTGTGCTACATTGCCCTAGAGCTGAAAGGCACAACGTCCAGGCTTCTTTCCAAAGGGCGAGTTGGGCCCCAAAGCATCTTGCTTCCAGCTCTTTGGGAAGCTAAGAAAAAACTCGCTCTGCACAGTGCTCTTACAGCCTACCGGGAACATCTCTTACAAAGTCCTGTGAAACGCAGTTTCTTTGCAGGCCTGATCTGCCAGAAGTAGAACTTCTGCTCTGGGTGTGCTACAATGCCCTAGAGCTGAAAGGCGCAACGTGCAGGCTTCTTTACAAAGGGAGAGTTGGGCCCCAACGCATCTTGCTTCCAGCTCTTTGGGAAGCTGAGAAACAACTCGCTCTGCACAGTGCTCTTACACCCTACCGGGAACATCTCTTACAAAGGAATGTGAAACGCAGTTTCTTTGCAGGCCTGTTCTGGCTGAAGTGGAACTTCTGCCCTGGGTGTGCTACATTGCCCTAGAGCTGAAAGGCACAACGTGCAGGCTTCTTTCCAAAGGGCGAGTAGGGCCCCTCAGCATCTTGCTTCCAGCTCTTTGGGAAGCTAAGAAACAACTCGCTCTGCACAGTGCTCTTACATCTTCCCGGGAACATCTCTTCCTAAGGCCTTTGAATCGCAGTTTCCTTGCAGGCCTGACCTGGCTGAAGTAGAACTTCTGCTCTGGGTGTGCTACATTGCCCTAGAGCTGAAAGGCACAACATGCAAGCTTCCATCCAAAGGGCGAGTGTGGCCCCAAAGCATCTTGCTTCCAGCTCTTTGGGAAGCAAAGAAACAACTCGCTCTGCACAGTGCTCTTACAGCCCACCGGGAACATCTCTTCCAAAGGCCTGTGAGACGCAGTTTCTTTCCAGGCCTGATCTGGCTGAAGTAGCACTTCTGCCCTGGGTGTGCTCCATTGCCCTAGAGCTGAAAGGAACAACGTGCAGGCTTCTTTCCAAAGGGCGAGCTGGGCCCCAAAGCATCTTGCTTCCAGCTCTTTGGGAAGCTAAGAAACAACTCGCTCTGCACAGTGCTCTTACAGCCTACCGGGAACATCTCTTCCAAAGGCCTGTGAAACGCAGTTTCTTTGCAGGCCTGGTCTGGCTGAAGTAGAACTTCTGCTCTGGGTGTGCTACATTGCCGTGGAGCTGAAAGGCAGAACGTGCAGGCTTCTTTCCAAAGGGTAAGTTGGGCCCCATAGCATCTTGCTTCCAGCTCTTTGGGAAGCTAAGAAACAACTCGCTCTGCACAGTGCTCTTACAGCCTACCGGGAACATCTCTTACAAAGGCCTGTAAAATGCAGTTTCCTTGCAGGCCTGACCTGGCTGAAGTAGAACTTCAGCTCTGGGTGTGCTACATTGCCCTAGAGCTGAAAGGCACAACGTGCAGGCTTCTTTCCAAAGGGCGAGTTGGACCCCAACGCATCTTGCTTCCAGCTCTTTGGGAAGCTAAGAAACAACTCGCTCAGCACACTGCTCTTACTGCCTACCGGGACCATCTCTTCCAAAGGCCTGTGAAACGCAGTTTCTTTGCAGGACTGATCTGGCTGAAGTAGAACTTCTGCTCTGGGTGTGCTACATTGCCCTAGAGCTGAAAGGCACAACGTGCAGGCTTCTTTCCAAAGGGCGAGTTGGGCCGCAAAGCATCTTGCTTCCAGCTCTTTGGGAAGCTAAGAAACAACTCGCTCTGCACAGTGCTCTTACAGCCTACCGGGAACATCTCTTCCAAAGGCCTGTGAAACGCAGTTTCTTTGCAGCCCTGATCTAGCTGAAGTAGAACTTGAGCTCTGGGTGTGCTACATTGCACTAGAGCTGAAAGGCACAATGTGCAGCCTTCTTTCCAAAGGGCGAGTTGGGCCCCAAACCATCTTGCTTCCAGCTCTTTGGGACGCTAAGAAACAACTCGCTCTGCACAGTGCTCTTACAGCCTACTGGGAACATCTCTTCCAAAGGCCTGTGAAACGCAGTTTCCTTGCAGGCCTGATCTGGCTGAAGTAGAACTTCTGCTCTGGGTGTGCTACAGTGCCCTAGAGATGAAAGGCACAACGTGCAGGCTTCTTTCCAAAAGGCGAGTTGGGCCCCAAAGCATGTTGCATCCAGCTGTTTGGGAAGCTAAGAAACAACTCGCTCAGCACAGTGCTCTTACAGCCTACCGGGACAATCTCTTCCAAAAGCCTGTGAAACGCGGTCCTTTGCAGGCCTGATCTGGCTGAAGTAGAACTTCTGCCCTGGGTGTGCTACATTGCCCTAGAGGTGAAAGGCAGAACGTGCAGGCTTCTTTCCAAAGGGCGAGTTGGGCCCCAAAGCATCTTGCTTCCAGCTCTTTAGGATGCTAAGAATCAACTCGCTCTGCACAGTGGTCTTACAGCCTACCGGGAACATCTCGTCCAAAGGCCTGTGAAACGCAGTTTCTTTGCAGGCCTGATCTGGCTGAAGTAGAACTTCTGCTCTGGGTGTGCTACATTGCCCTAGAGCTGAAAGGCACAACGTGCAGCCTTCTTTCCAAAGGGCGAGTTGGGCCCCAAAGCATCTTGCTTCCAGCTCTTTGGGAAGCTAAGAAACAACTCGCTCTGCACAGTGCTTTTAAAGCCTACCGGGAACATCTCTTCCAAAGGCCTGTGAAACGCAGTTTCTTTGCAGGCCTGATCTGGCTGAAGTAGGACTTCTGCTCTGGGTGTGCTACATTGCCCTAGAGCTGAAAGGCACAACGTGCAGGCTTCTTTCCAAAGGGCAAGTTGGGCCCCACAGCATCTTGCTTCCAGCTCTTTGGGAAGCTAAGAAACAACTCGCTCTGCACAGTGCTCTTACAGCCTACCGGGAACATCTCTTCCAAAGGCCTGTGAAACGCAGTTTCTTTGCAGGCCTGGTCTGGCTGAAGTAGAACTTCTGCTCTGGGTGTGCTACATTGCCCTAGAGCTGAAAGGCACAACGTGCAGGCTTATTTCCAAAGGGCGAGTTGGGCCCCACAGCATCTTGCTTCCAGCTCTTTGGGAAGCTAAGAAACAACTCGCTCTGCACAGTGCTCTTACAGCCTACCGGGAACATCTCTTCCAAAGGCCTGTGAAACGCAGTTTCTTTGCAGGCCTGATCTGGCTGAAGTAGGACTTCTGCTCTGGGTGTGCTACATTGCCCTAGAGCTGAAAGGCACAACGTGCAGGCTTCTTTCCAAAGGGCGAGTTGGGCCCCACAGCATCTTGCTTCCAGCTCTTTGGGAAGCTAAGAAACAACTCGCTCTGCACAGTGCTCTTACAGCCTACCGGGAACATCTCTTCCAAAGGCCTGTGAAACGCAGTTTCTTTGCAGGCCTGATCTGGCTGAAGTAGGACTTCTGCTCTGGGTGTGCTACTTTGCCCTAGAGCTGAAAGGCACAACGTGCAGGCTTCTTTCCAAAGGGCGAGTTGGGCCCCACAGCATCTTGCTTCCAGCTCTTTGGGAAGCTAAGAAACAACTCGCTCTGCACAGTGCTCTTACAGCCTACCGGGAACATCTCTTCCAAAGGCCTGTGAAACGCAGTTTCTTTGCAGGCCTGATCTGGCTGAAGTAGGACTTCTGCTCTGGGTGTGCTACTTTGCCCTAGAGCTGAAAGGCACAACGTGCAGGCTTCTTTCCAAAGGGCGAGTTGGGCCCCACAGCATCTTGCTTCCAGCTCTTTGGGAAGCTAAGAAACAACTCGCTCTGCACAGTGCTCTTACAGCCTACCGGGAACATCTCTTCCAAAGGCCTGTGAAACGCAGTTTCTTTGCAGGCCTGATCTGGCTGAAGTAGGACTTCTGCTCTGGGTGTGCTACTTTGCCCTAGAGCTGAAAGGCACAACGTGCAGGCTTCTTTCCAAAGGGCGAGTTGGGCCCCACAGCATCTTGCTTCCAGCTCTTTGGGAAGCTAAGAAACAACTCGCTCTGCACAGTGCTCTTACAGCCTACTGGGAACATCTCTTCCAAAGGCCTGTGAAACGCAGTTTCTTTGCAGGCCTGATCTGGCTGAAGTAGGACTTCTGCTCTGGGTGTGCTACTTTGCCCTAGAGCTGAAAGGCACAACGTGCAGGCTTCTTTCCAAAGGGCGAGTTGGGCCCCACAGCATCTTGCTTCCAGCTCTTTGGGAAGCTAAGAAACAACTCGCTCTGCACAGTGCTCTTACAGCCTACCGGGAACATCTCTTCCAAAGGCCTGTGAAACGCAGTTTCTTTGCAGGCCTGATCTGGCTGAAGTAGGACTTCTGCTCTGGGTGTGCTACTTTGCCCTAGAGCTGAAAGGCACAACGTGCAGGCTTCTTTCCAAAGGGCGAGTTGGGCCCCACAGCATCTTGCTTCCAGCTCTTTGGGAAGCTAAGAAACAACTCGCTCTGCACAGTGCTCTTACAGCCTACCGGGAACATCTCTTCCAAAGGCCTGTGAAACGCAGTTTCTTTGCAGGCCTGATCTGGCTGAAGTAGGACTTCTGCTCTGGGTGTGCTACTTTGCCCTAGAGCTGAAAGGCACAACGTGCAGGCTTCTTTCCAAAGGGCGAGTTGGGCCCCACAGCATCTTGCTTCCAGCTCTTTGGGAAGCTAAGAAACAACTCGCTCTGCACAGTGCTCTTACAGCCTACCGGGAACATCTCTTCCAAAGGCCTGTGAAACGCAGTTTCTTTGCAGGCCTGATCTGGCTGAAGTAGGACTTCTGCTCTGGGTGTGCTACTTTGCCCTAGAGCTGAAAGGCACAACGTGCAGGCTTCTTTCCAAAGGGCGAGTTGGGCCCCACAGCATCTTGCTTCCAGCTCTTTGGGAAGCTAAGAAACAACTCGCTCTGCACAGTGCTCTTACAGCCTACCGGGAACATCTCTTCCAAAGGCCTGTGAAACGCAGTTTCTTTGCAGGCCTGATCTGGCTGAAGTAGGACTTCTGCTCTGGGTGTGCTACTTTGCCCTAGAGCTGAAAGGCACAACGTGCAGGCTTCTTTCCAAAGGGCGAGTTGGGCCCCACAGCATCTTGCTTCCAGCTCTTTGGGAAGCTAAGAAACAACTCGCTCTGCACAGTGCTCTTACAGCCTACCGGGAACATCTCTTCCAAAGGCCTGTGAAACGCAGTTTCTTTGCAGGCCTGATCTGGCTGAAGTAGGACTTCTGCTCTGGGTGTGCTACTTTGCCCTAGAGCTGAAAGGCACAACGTGCAGGCTTCTTTCCAAAGGGCGAGTTGGGCCCCACAGCATCTTGCTTCCAGCTCTTTGGGAAGCTAAGAAACAACTCGCTCTGCACAGTGCTCTTACAGCCTACCGGGAACATCTCTTCCAAAGGCCTGTGAAACGCAGTTTCTTTGCAGGCCTGATCTGGCTGAAGTAGGACTTCTGCTCTGGGTGTGCTACTTTGCCCTAGAGCTGAAAGGCACAACGTGCAGGCTTCTTTCCAAAGGGCGAGTTGGGCCCCACAGCATCTTGCTTCCAGCTCTTTGGGAAGCTAAGAAACAACTCGCTCTGCACAGTGCTCTTACAGCCTACCGGGAACATCTCTTCCAAAGGCCTGTGAAACGCAGTTTCTTTGCAGGCCTGATCTGGCTGAAGTAGGACTTCTGCTCTGGGTGTGCTACTTTGCCCTAGAGCTGAAAGGCACAACGTGCAGGCTTCTTTCCAAAGGGCGAGTTGGGCCCCACAGCATCTTGCTTCCAGCTCTTTGGGAAGCTAAGAAACAACTCGCTCTGCACAGTGCTCTTACAGCCTACCGGGAACATCTCTTCCAAAGGCCTGTGAAACGCAGTTTCTTTGCAGGCCTGATCTGGCTGAAGTAGGACTTCTGCTCTGGGTGTGCTACTTTGCCCTAGAGCTGAAAGGCACAACGTGCAGGCTTCTTTCCAAAGGGCGAGTTGGGCCCCACAGCATCTTGCTTCCAGCTCTTTGGGAAGCTAAGAAACAACTCGCTCTGCACAGTGCTCTTACAGCCTACCGGGAACATCTCTTCCAAAGGCCTGTGAAACGCAGTTTCTTTGCAGGCCTGATCTGGCTGAAGTAGGACTTCTGCTCTGGGTGTGCTACTTTGCCCTAGAGCTGAAAGGCACAACGTGCAGGCTTCTTTCCAAAGGGCGAGTTGGGCCCCACAGCATCTTGCTTCCAGCTCTTTGGGAAGCTAAGAAACAACTCGCTCTGCACAGTGCTCTTACAGCCTAGCGGGAACATCTCTTCCAAAGGCCTGTGAAACGCAGTTTCTTTGCAGGCCTGATCTGGCTGAAGTAGGACTTCTGCTCTGGGTGTGCTACTTTGCCCTAGAGCTGAAAGGCACAACGTGCAGGCTTCTTTCCAAAGGGCGAGTTGGGCCCCACAGCATCTTGCTTCCAGCTCTTTGGGAAGCTAAGAAACAACTCGCTCTGCACAGTGCTCTTACAGCCTACCGGGAACATCTCTTCCAAAGGCCTGTGAAACGCAGTTTCTTTGCAGGCCTGATCTGGCTGAAGTAGGACTTCTGCTCTGGGTGTGCTACTTTGCCCTAGAGCTGAAAGGCACAACGTGCAGGCTTCTTTCCAAAGGGCGAGTTGGGCCCCACAGCATCTTGCTTCCAGCTCTTTGGGAAGCTAAGAAACAACTCGCTCTGCACAGTGCTCTTACAGCCTACCGGGAACATCTCTTCCAAAGGCCTGTGAAACGCAGTTTCTTTGCAGGCCTGATCTGGCTGAAGTAGGACTTCTGCTCTGGGTGTGCTACTTTGCCCTAGAGCTGAAAGGCACAACGTGCAGGCTTCTTTCCAAAGGGCGAGTTGGGCCCCACAGCATCTTGCTTCCAGCTCTTTGGGAAGCTAAGAAACAACTCGCTCTGCACAGTGCTCTTACAGCCTACCGGGAACATCTCTTCCAAAGGCCTGTGAAACGCAGTTTCTTTGCAGGCCTGATCTGGCTGAAGTAGGACTTCTGCTCTGGGTGTGCTACTTTGCCCTAGAGCTGAAAGGCACAACGTGCAGGCTTCTTTCCAAAGGGCGAGTTGGGCCCCACAGCATCTTGCTTCCAGCTCTTTGGGAAGCTAAGAAACAACTCGCTCTGCACAGTGCTCTTACAGCCTACCGGGAACATCTCTTCCAAAGGCCTGTGAAACGCAGTTTCTTTGCAGGCCTGATCTGGCTGAAGTAGGACTTCTGCTCTGGGTGTGCTACTTTGCCCTAGAGCTGAAAGGCACAACGTGCAGGCTTCTTTCCAAAGGGCGAGTTGGGCCCCACAGCATCTTGCTTCCAGCTCTTTGGGAAGCTAAGAAACAACTCGCTCTGCACAGTGCTCTTACAGCCTACCGGGAACATCTCTTCCAAAGGCCTGTGAAACGCAGTTTCTTTGCAGGCCTGATCTGGCTGAAGTAGGACTTCTGCTCTGGGTGTGCTACTTTGCCCTAGAGCTGAAAGGCACAACGTGCAGGCTTCTTTCCAAAGGGCGAGTTGGGCCCCACAGCATCTTGCTTCCAGCTCTTTGGGAAGCTAAGAAACAACTCGCTCTGCACAGTGCTCTTACAGCCTAGTGGGAACATCTCTTCCAAAGGCCTGTGAAACGCAGTTTCTTTGCAGGCCTGATCTGGCTGAAGTAGGACTTCTGCTCTGGGTGTGCTACTTTGCCCTAGAGCTGAAAGGCACAACGTGCAGGCTTCTTTCCAAAGGGCGAGTTGGGCCCCACAGCATCTTGCTTCCAGCTCTTTGGGAAGCTAAGAAACAACTCGCTCTGCACAGTGCTCTTACAGCCTACCGGGAACATCTCTTCCAAAGGCCTGTGAAACGCAGTTTCTTTGCAGGCCTGATCTGGCTGAAGTAGGACTTCTGCTCTGGGTGTGCTACTTTGCCCTAGAGCTGAAAGGCACAACGTGCAGGCTTCTTTCCAAAGGGCGAGTTGGGCCCCACAGCATCTTGCTTCCAGCTCTTTGGGAAGCTAAGAAACAACTCGCTCTGCACAGTGCTCTTACAGCCTACCGGGAACATCTCTTCCAAAGGCCTGTGAAACGCAGTTTCTTTGCAGGCCTGATCTGGCTGAAGTAGGACTTCTGCTCTGGGTGTGCTACTTTGCCCTAGAGCTGAAAGGCACAACGTGCAGGCTTCTTTCCAAAGGGCGAGTTGGGCCCCACAGCATCTTGCTTCCAGCTCTTTGGGAAGCTAAGAAACAACTCGCTCTGCACAGTGCTCTTACAGCCTACCGGGAACATCTCTTCCAAAGGCCTGTGAAACGCAGTTTCTTTGCAGGCCTGATCTGGCTGAAGTAGGACTTCTGCTCTGGGTGTGCTACTTGCCCTAGAGCTGAAAGGCACAACGTGCAGGCTTCTTTCCAAAGGGCGAGTTGGGCCCCACAGCATCTTGCTTCCAGCTCTTTGGGAAGCTAAGAAACAACTCGCTCTGCACAGTGCTCTTACAGCCTACTGGGAACATCTCTTCCAAAGGCCTGTGAAACGCAGTTTCTTTGCAGGCCTGATCTGGCTGAAGTAGGACTTCTGCTCTGGGTGTGCTACTTTGCCCTAGAGCTGAAAGGCACAACGTGCAGGCTTCTTTCCAAAGGGCGAGTTGGGCCCCACAGCATCTTGCTTCCAGCTCTTTGGGAAGCTAAGAAACAACTCGCTCTGCACAGTGCTCTTACAGCCTACCGGGAACATCTCTTCCAAAGGCCTGTGAAACGCAGTTTCTTTGCAGGCCTGATCTGGCTGAAGTAGGACTTCTGCTCTGGGTGTGCTACTTTGCCCTAGAGCTGAAAGGCACAACGTGCAGGCTTCTTTCCAAAGGGCGAGTTGGGCCCCACAGCATCTTGCTTCCAGCTCTTTGGGAAGCTAAGAAACAACTCGCTCTGCACAGTGCTCTTACAGCCTACCGGGAACATCTCTTCCAAAGGCCTGTGAAACGCAGTTTCTTTGCAGGCCTGATCTGGCTGAAGTAGGACTTCTGCTCTGGGTGTGCTACTTTGCCCTAGAGCTGAAAGGCACAACGTGCAGGCTTCTTTCCAAAGGGCGAGTTGGGCCCCACAGCATCTTGCTTCCAGCTCTTTGGGAAGCTAAGAAACAACTCGCTCTGCACAGTGCTCTTACAGCCTACTGGGAACATCTCTTCCAAAGGCCTGTGAAACGCAGTTTCTTTGCAGGCCTGATCTGGCTGAAGTAGGACTTCTGCTCTGGGTGTGCTACTTTGCCCTAGAGCTGAAAGGCACAACGTGCAGGCTTCTTCCAAAGGGCGAGTTGGGCCCCACAGCATCTTGCTTCCAGCTCTTTGGGAAGCTAAGAAACAACTCGCTCTGCACAGTGCTCTTACAGCCTACCGGGAACATCTCTTCCAAAGGCCTGTGAAACGCAGTTTCTTTGCAGGCCTGATCTGGCTGAAGTAGGACTTCTGCTCTGGGTGTGCTACTTTGCCCTAGAGCTGAAAGGCACAACGTGCAGGCTTCTTTCCAAAGGGCGAGTTGGGCCCCACAGCATCTTGCTTCCAGCTCTTTGGGAAGCTAAGAAACAACTCGCTCTGCACAGTGCTCTTACAGCCTACCGGGAACATCTCTTCCAAAGGCCTGTGAAACGCAGTTTCTTGCAGGCCTGATCTGGCTGAAGTAGGACTTCTGCTCTGGGTGTGCTACTTTGCCCTAGAGCTGAAAGGCACAACGTGCAGGCTTCTTTCCAAAGGGCGAGTTGGGCCCCACAGCATCTTGCTTCCAGCTCTTTGGGAAGCTAAGAAACAACTCGCTCTGCACAGTGCTCTTACAGCCTACCGGGAACATCTCTTCCAAAGGCCTGTGAAACGCAGTTTCTTTGCAGGCCTGATCTGGCTGAAGTAGGACTTCTGCTCTGGGTGTGCTACTTGCCCTAGAGCTGAAAGGCACAACGTGCAGGCTTCTTTCCAAAGGGCGAGTTGGGCCCCACAGCATCTTGCTTCCAGCTCTTTGGGAAGCTAAGAAACAACTCGCTCTGCACAGTGCTCTTACAGCCTACCGGGAACATCTCTTCCAAAGGCCTGTGAAACGCAGTTTCTTTGCAGGCCTGATCTGGCTGAAGTAGGACTTCTGCTCTGGGTGTGCTACTTTGCCCTAGAGCTGAAAGGCACAACGTGCAGGCTTCTTTCCAAAGGGCGAGTTGGGCCCCACAGCATCTTGCTTCCAGCTCTTTGGGAAGCTAAGAAACAACTCGCTCTGCACAGTGCTCTTACAGCCTACCGGGAACATCTCTTCCAAAGGCCTGTGAAACGCAGTTTCTTTGCAGGCCTGATCTGGCTGAAGTAGGACTTCTGCTCTGGGTGTGCTACTTTGCCCTAGAGCTGAAAGGCACAACGTGCAGGCTTCTTTCCAAAGGGCGAGTTGGGCCCCACAGCATCTTGCTTCCAGCTCTTTGGGAAGCTAAGAAACAACTCGCTCTGCACAGTGCTCTTACAGCCTACCGGGAACATCTCTTCCAAAGGCCTGTGAAACGCAGTTTCTTTGCAGGCCTGATCTGGCTGAAGTAGGACTTCTGCTCTGGGTGTGCTACTTTGCCCTAGAGCTGAAAGGCACAACGTGCAGGCTTCTTTCCAAAGGGCGAGTTGGGCCCCACAGCATCTTGCTTCCAGCTCTTTGGGAAGCTAAGAAACAACTCGCTCTGCACAGTGCTCTTACAGCCTACCGGGAACATCTCTTCCAAAGGCCTGTGAAACGCAGTTTCTTTGCAGGCCTGATCTGGCTGAAGTAGGACTTCTGCTCTGGGTGTGCTACTTTGCCCTAGAGCTGAAAGGCACAACGTGCAGGCTTCTTTCCAAAGGGCGAGTTGGGCCCCACAGCATCTTGCTTCCAGCTCTTTGGGAAGCTAAGAAACAACTCGCTCTGCACAGTGCTCTTACAGCCTACCGGGAACATCTCTTCCAAAGGCCTGTGAAACGCAGTTTCTTTGCAGGCCTGATCTGGCTGAAGTAGGACTTCTGCTCTGGGTGTGCTACTTTGCCCTAGAGCTGAAAGGCACAACGTGCAGGCTTCTTCCAAAGGGCGAGTTGGGCCCCACAGCATCTTGCTTCCAGCTCTTTGGGAAGCTAAGAAACAACTCGCTCTGCACAGTGCTCTTACAGCCTACCGGGAACATCTCTTCCAAAGGCCTGTGAAACGCAGTTTCTTTGCAGGCCTGATCTGGCTGAAGTAGGACTTCTGCTCTGGGTGTGCTACTTTGCCCTAGAGCTGAAAGGCACAACGTGCAGGCTTCTTCCAAAGGGCGAGTTGGGCCCCACAGCATCTTGCTTCCAGCTCTTTGGGAAGCTAAGAAACAACTCGCTCTGCACAGTGCTCTTACAGCCTACCGGGAACATCTCTTCCAAAGGCCTGTGAAACGCAGTTTCTTTGCAGGCCTGATCTGGCTGAAGTAGGACTTCTGCTCTGGGTGTGCTACTTTGCCCTAGAGCTGAAAGGCACAACGTGCAGGCTTCTTCCAAAGGGCGAGTTGGGCCCCACAGCATCTTGCTTCCAGCTCTTTGGGAAGCTAAGAAACAACTCGCTCTGCACAGTGCTCTTACAGCCTACCGGGAACATCTCTTCCAAAGGCCTGTGAAACGCAGTTTCTTTGCAGGCCTGATCTGGCTGAAGTAGGACTTCTGCTCTGGGTGTGCTACTTTGCCCTAGAGCTGAAAGGCACAACGTGCAGGCTTCTTTCCAAAGGGCGAGTTGGGCCCCACAGCATCTTGCTTCCAGCTCTTTGGGAAGCTAAGAAACAACTCGCTCTGCACAGTGCTCTTACAGCCTACCGGGAACATCTCTTCCAAAGGCCTGTGAAACGCAGTTTCTTTGCAGGCCTGATCTGGCTGAAGTAGGACTTCTGCTCTGGGTGTGCTACTTTGCCCTAGAGCTGAAAGGCACAACGTGCAGGCTTCTTTCCAAAGGGCGAGTTGGGCCCCACAGCATCTTGCTTCCAGCTCTTTGGGAAGCTAAGAAACAACTCGCTCTGCACAGTGCTCTTACAGCCTACCGGGAACATCTCTTCCAAAGGCCTGTGAAACGCAGTTTCTTTGCAGGCCTGATCTGGCTGAAGTAGGACTTCTGCTCTGGGTGTGCTACTTTGCCCTAGAGCTGAAAGGCACAACGTGCAGGCTTCTTTCCAAAGGGCGAGTTGGGCCCCACAGCATCTTGCTTCCAGCTCTTTGGGAAGCTAAGAAACAACTCGCTCTGCACAGTGCTCTTACAGCCTACCGGGAACATCTCTTCCAAAGGCCTGTGAAACGCAGTTTCTTTGCAGGCCTGATCTGGCTGAAGTAGGACTTCTGCTCTGGGTGTGCTACTTTGCCCTAGAGCTGAAAGGCACAACGTGCAGGCTTCTTCCAAAGGGCGAGTTGGGCCCCACAGCATCTTGCTTCCAGCTCTTTGGGAAGCTAAGAAACAACTCGCTCTGCACAGTGCTCTTACAGCCTACCGGGAACATCTCTTCCAAAGGCCTGTGAAACGCAGTTTCTTTGCAGGCCTGATCTGGCTGAAGTAGGACTTCTGCTCTGGGTGTGCTACTTTGCCCTAGAGCTGAAAGGCACAACGTGCAGGCTTCTTTCCAAAGGGCGAGTTGGGCCCCACAGCATCTTGCTTCCAGCTCTTTGGGAAGCTAAGAAACAACTCGCTCTGCACAGTGCTCTTACAGCCTACCGGGAACATCTCTTCCAAAGGCCTGTGAAACGCAGTTTCTTTGCAGGCCTGATCTGGCTGAAGTAGGACTTCTGCTCTGGGTGTGCTACTTTGCCCTAGAGCTGAAAGGCACAACGTGCAGGCTTCTTTCCAAAGGGCGAGTTGGGCCCCACAGCATCTTGCTTCCAGCTCTTTGGGAAGCTAAGAAACAACTCGCTCTGCACAGTGCTCTTACAGCCTACCGGGAACATCTCTTCCAAAGGCCTGTGAAACGCAGTTTCTTTGCAGGCCTGATCTGGCTGAAGTAGGACTTCTGCTCTGGGTGTGCTACTTTGCCCTAGAGCTGAAAGGCACAACGTGCAGGCTTCTTTCCAAAGGGCGAGTTGGGCCCCACAGCATCTTGCTTCCAGCTCTTTGGGAAGCTAAGAAACAACTCGCTCTGCACAGTGCTCTTACAGCCTACCGGGAACATCTCTTCCAAAGGCCTGTGAAACGCAGTTTCTTTGCAGGCCTGATCTGGCTGAAGTAGGACTTCTGCTCTGGGTGTGCTACTTTGCCCTAGAGCTGAAAGGCACAACGTGCAGGCTTCTTTCCAAAGGGCGAGTTGGGCCCCACAGCATCTTGCTTCCAGCTCTTTGGGAAGCTAAGAAACAACTCGCTCTGCACAGTGCTCTTACAGCCTACCGGGAACATCTCTTCCAAAGGCCTGTGAAACGCAGTTTCTTTGCAGGCCTGATCTGGCTGAAGTAGGACTTCTGCTCTGGGTGTGCTACTTTGCCCTAGAGCTGAAAGGCACAACGTGCAGGCTTCTTTCCAAAGGGCGAGTTGGGCCCCACAGCATCTTGCTTCCAGCTCTTTGGGAAGCTAAGAAACAACTCGCTCTGCACAGTGCTCTTACAGCCTACCGGGAACATCTCTTCCAAAGGCCTGTGAAACGCAGTTTCTTTGCAGGCCTGATCTGGCTGAAGTAGGACTTCTGCTCTGGGTGTGCTACTTTGCCCTAGAGCTGAAAGGCACAACGTGCAGGCTTCTTTCCAAAGGGCGAGTTGGGCCCCACAGCATCTTGCTTCCAGCTCTTTGGGAAGCTAAGAAACAACTCGCTCTGCACAGTGCTCTTACAGCCTACCGGGAACATCTCTTCCAAAGGCCTGTGAAACGCAGTTTCTTTGCAGGCCTGATCTGGCTGAAGTAGGACTTCTGCTCTGGGTGTGCTACTTTGCCCTAGAGCTGAAAGGCACAACGTGCAGGCTTCTTTCCAAAGGGCGAGTTGGGCCCCACAGCATCTTGCTTCCAGCTCTTTGGGAAGCTAAGAAACAACTCGCTCTGCACAGTGCTCTTACAGCCTACCGGGAACATCTCTTCCAAAGGCCTGTGAAACGCAGTTTCTTTGCAGGCCTGATCTGGCTGAAGTAGGACTTCTGCTCTGGGTGTGCTACTTTGCCCTAGAGCTGAAAGGCACAACGTGCAGGCTTCTTTCCAAAGGGCGAGTTGGGCCCCACAGCATCTTGCTTCCAGCTCTTTGGGAAGCTAAGAAACAACTCGCTCTGCACAGTGCTCTTACAGCCTACCGGGAACATCTCTTCCAAAGGCCTGTGAAACGCAGTTTCTTTGCAGGCCTGATCTGGCTGAAGTAGGACTTCTGCTCTGGGTGTGCTACTTTGCCCTAGAGCTGAAAGGCACAACGTGCAGGCTTCTTTCCAAAGGGCGAGTTGGGCCCCACAGCATCTTGCTTCCAGCTCTTTGGGAAGCTAAGAAACAACTCGCTCTGCACAGTGCTCTTACAGCCTACCGGGAACATCTCTTCCAAAGGCCTGTGAAACGCAGTTTCTTTGCAGGCCTGATCTGGCTGAAGTAGGACTTCTGCTCTGGGTGTGCTACTTTGCCCTAGAGCTGAAAGGCACAACGTGCAGGCTTCTTTCCAAAGGGCGAGTTGGGCCCCACAGCATCTTGCTTCCAGCTCTTTGGGAAGCTAAGAAACAACTCGCTCTGCACAGTGCTCTTACAGCCTACCGGGAACATCTCTTCCAAAGGCCTGTGAAACGCAGTTTCTTTGCAGGCCTGATCTGGCTGAAGTAGGACTTCTGCTCTGGGTGTGCTACTTTGCCCTAGAGCTGAAAGGCACAACGTGCAGGCTTCTTTCCAAAGGGCGAGTTGGGCCCCACAGCATCTTGCTTCCAGCTCTTTGGGAAGCTAAGAAACAACTCGCTCTGCACAGTGCTCTTACAGCCTACCGGGAACATCTCTTCCAAAGGCCTGTGAAACGCAGTTTCTTTGCAGGCCTGATCTGGCTGAAGTAGGACTTCTGCTCTGGGTGTGCTACTTTGCCCTAGAGCTGAAAGGCACAACGTGCAGGCTTCTTTCCAAAGGGCGAGTTGGGCCCCACAGCATCTTGCTTCCAGCTCTTTGGGAAGCTAAGAAACAACTCGCTCTGCACAGTGCTCTTACAGCCTACCGGGAACATCTCTTCCAAAGGCCTGTGAAACGCAGTTTCTTTGCAGGCCTGATCTGGCTGAAGTAGGACTTCTGCTCTGGGTGTGCTACTTTGCCCTAGAGCTGAAAGGCACAACGTGCAGGCTTCTTTCCAAAGGGCGAGTTGGGCCCCACAGCATCTTGCTTCCAGCTCTTTGGGAAGCTAAGAAACAACTCGCTCTGCACAGTGCTCTTACAGCCTACCGGGAACATCTCTTCCAAAGGCCTGTGAAACGCAGTTTCTTTGCAGGCCTGATCTGGCTGAAGTAGGACTTCTGCTCTGGGTGTGCTACTTTGCCCTAGAGCTGAAAGGCACAACGTGCAGGCTTCTTTCCAAAGGGCGAGTTGGGCCCCACAGCATCTTGCTTCCAGCTCTTTGGGAAGCTAAGAAACAACTCGCTCTGCACAGTGCTCTTACAGCCTACCGGGAACATCTCTTCCAAAGGCCTGTGAAACGCAGTTTCTTTGCAGGCCTGATCTGGCTGAAGTAGGACTTCTGCTCTGGGTGTGCTACTTTGCCCTAGAGCTGAAAGGCACAACGTGCAGGCTTCTTTCCAAAGGGCGAGTTGGGCCCCACAGCATCTTGCTTCCAGCTCTTTGGGAAGCTAAGAAACAACTCGCTCTGCACAGTGCTCTTACAGCCTACCGGGAACATCTCTTCCAAAGGCCTGTGAAACGCAGTTTCTTTGCAGGCCTGATCTGGCTGAAGTAGGACTTCTGCTCTGGGTGTGCTACTTTGCCCTAGAGCTGAAAGGCACAACGTGCAGGCTTCTTTCCAAAGGGCGAGTTGGGCCCCACAGCATCTTGCTTCCAGCTCTTTGGGAAGCTAAGAAACAACTCGCTCTGCACAGTGCTCTTACAGCCTACCGGGAACATCTCTTCCAAAGGCCTGTGAAACGCAGTTTCTTTGCAGGCCTGATCTGGCTGAAGTAGGACTTCTGCTCTGGGTGTGCTACTTTGCCCTAGAGCTGAAAGGCACAACGTGCAGGCTTCTTTCCAAAGGGCGAGTTGGGCCCCACAGCATCTTGCTTCCAGCTCTTTGGGAAGCTAAGAAACAACTCGCTCTGCACAGTGCTCTTACAGCCTACCGGGAACATCTCTTCCAAAGGCCTGTGAAACGCAGTTTCTTTGCAGGCCTGATCTGGCTGAAGTAGGACTTCTGCTCTGGGTGTGCTACTTTGCCCTAGAGCTGAAAGGCACAACGTGCAGGCTTCTTTCCAAAGGGCGAGTTGGGCCCCACAGCATCTTGCTTCCAGCTCTTTGGGAAGCTAAGAAACAACTCGCTCTGCACAGTGCTCTTACAGCCTACCGGGAACATCTCTTCCAAAGGCCTGTGAAACGCAGTTTCTTTGCAGGCCTGATCTGGCTGAAGTAGGACTTCTGCTCTGGGTGTGCTACTTTGCCCTAGAGCTGAAAGGCACAACGTGCAGGCTTCTTTCCAAAGGGCGAGTTGGGCCCCACAGCATCTTGCTTCCAGCTCTTTGGGAAGCTAAGAAACAACTCGCTCTGCACAGTGCTCTTACAGCCTACCGGGAACATCTCTTCCAAAGGCCTGTGAAACGCAGTTTCTTTGCAGGCCTGATCTGGCTGAAGTAGAACTTCTGCTCTGGGTGTGCTACTTTGCCCTAGAGCTGAAAGGCACAACGTGCAGGCTTCTTTCCAAAGGGCGAGTTGGGCCCCACAGCATCTTGCTTCCAGCTCTTTGGGAAGCTAAGAAACAACTCGCTCTGCACAGTGCTCTTACAGCCTACCGGGAACATCTCTTCCAAAGGCCTGTGAAACGCAGTTTCTTTGCAGGCCTGATCTGGCTGAAGTAGGACTTCTGCTCTGGGTGTGCTACTTTGCCCTAGAGCTGAAAGGCACAACGTGCAGGCTTCTTTCCAAAGGGCGAGTTGGGCCCCACAGCATCTTGCTTCCAGCTCTTTGGGAAGCTAAGAAACAACTCGCTCTGCACAGTGCTCTTACAGCCTACCGGGAACATCTCTTCCAAAGGCCTGTGAAACGCAGTTTCTTTGCAGGCCTGATCTGGCTGAAGTAGGACTTCTGCTCTGGGTGTGCTACTTTGCCCTAGAGCTGAAAGGCACAACGTGCAGGCTTCTTTCCAAAGGGCGAGTTGGGCCCCACAGCATCTTGCTTCCAGCTCTTTGGGAAGCTAAGAAACAACTCGCTCTGCACAGTGCTCTTACAGCCTACCGGGAACATCTCTTCCAAAGGCCTGTGAAACGCAGTTTCTTTGCAGGCCTGATCTGGCTGAAGTAGAACTTCTGCTCTGGGTGTGCTACATTGCCCTAGAGCTGAAAGGCACAACGTGCAGGCTTCTTTCCAAAGGGCGAGTTGGGCCCCAAAGCATCTTGCTTCCAGCTCTTTGGGAAGCTAAGAAACAACTCGCTCTGCACAGTGCTTTTACAGCCTACCGGGAACATCTCTTCCAAAGGCCTGTGAAACACAGTTTCTTTGCAGGCCTGATCTGGCTGAAGTAGAACTTCTGCTCTGGGTGTGCTACATTGCCCTAGAGCTGAAAGGCACAACGTGCAGGCTTCTGTCCAAAGGGCGAGTTGGGCCCCAACGCATCTTGCTTCCAGCTCTTTGGGAAGCTAAGAAACAACTCGCTCTGCACAGTGCTCTTACAGCCTACCGGGAACATCTCATCCAAAGTCCTGTGAAACGCAGTTTCTTTGCAGGCCTGATCTGGCTGAAGTAGAACTTCTGCCCTGGGTGTGCTACATTGCCCTAGAGCTGAAAGGCACAACGTGCAGGCTTATTTCCAAAGGGCGAGTTGGGCCCCTCAGCATCTTGCTTCCAGCTCTTTGGGAAGCTAAGAAACAACTCGCTCTGCACAGTGCTCTTACAGCCTACCGGGAACATCTCTTCCAAAGGCCTGTGAAACGCAGTTTCTTTGCAGGCCTGATCTGGCTGAAGTAGGACTTCTGCTCTGGGTGTGCTACATTGCCCTAGAGATGAAAGGCACAACGTGCAGGATTCTTTCCAAAGGGCGAGTTGGGCCCCAAAGCATCTTGCTTCCAGCTGTTTGGGAAGCGAAGAAACAACTCGCTCTGCACAGTGCTCTTACAGCCTACCGGGAACATCTCTTCCAAAGGCCTGTGAAACGCCGTTTCTTTGCAGGCCTGATCTGTCTGAAGTACAACTTCTGCTCTGGGTGTGCTACATTGCCCTAGAGCTGAAAGGCACAACGTCCAGGCTTCTTTCCAAAGGGCGAGTTGGGCCCCAAAGCATCTTGCTTCCAGCTCTTTGGGAAGCTAAGAAAAAACTCGCTCTGCACAGTGCTCTTACAGCCTACCGGGAACATCTCTTACAAAGTCCTGTGAAACGCAGTTTCTTTGCAGGCCTGATCTGCCAGAAGTAGAACTTCTGCTCTGGGTGTGCTACATTGCCCTAGAGCTGAAAGGCGCAACGTGCAGGCTTCTTTACAAAGGGAGAGTTGGGCCCCAACGCATCTTGCTTCCAGCTCTTTGGGAAGCTGAGAAACAACTCGCTCTGCACAGTGCTCTTACACCCTACCGGGAACATCTCTTACAAAGGAATGTGAAACGCAGTTTCTTTGCAGGCCTGTTCTGGCTGAAGTGGAACTTCTGCCCTGGGTGTGCTACATTGCCCTAGAGCTGAAAGGCACAACGTGCAGGCTTCTTTCCAAAGGGCGAGTAGGGCCCCTCAGCATCTTGCTTCCAGCTCTTTGGGAAGCTAAGAAACAACTCGCTCTGCACAGTGCTCTTACAGCCTACTGGGAACATCTCTTCCAAAGGCCTGTGAAACGCAGTTTCCTTGCAGGCCTGATCTGGCTGAAGTAGAACTTCTGCTCTGGGTGTGCTACAGTGCCCTAGAGATGAAAGGCACAACGTGCCGGCTTCCTTCCAAAGGGCGAGTTGGGCCCCAAAGCATCTTGCTTCCAGCTCTTTGGGAAGCTAAGAAACAACTCGCTCTGCACAGTGCTCTTACGCTCTACCGGGAACTTCTCTTTCAAAGGCCTGTGAAACGGAGTTTCTTTGCAGGCCTGATCTGGGTGAAGTTGAGCTTCTGCCCTGGGTGTGCTATGTTGCCCTAGAGCTGAAAGGCACAAAGTGCAGGCTTCTTTCCAAAGGGCGCGTTGGGCCCCAAAGCATCTTGCTTCCAGCTCTTTGGGACGCTAAGAAACAACTCGCTCTGCACAGTGCTCTTACAGCCTACCAGGAACATCTCTTCCAAAGGTCTGTGAAACGCAGTTTCTTTGCAGGCCTGATCTGGCTGAAGTAGAACTTCTGCTCTGGGTGTGCTACATTGCCCTAGAGCTGAAAGGCACAACGTTCAGGCTTCTTTGCAAAGGGCGAGTTGGGCCCCAAAGCATCTTGCTTCCAGCTCTTTGGGAACCTAAGAAACAACTCGCTCTGCAGAGTGCTCTTACAGCCTACCGGGAACATCTCTTTCAAAGGCCTGTGAAACGCAGTTTCTTTGCAGGCCTGATCTGGCTGAAGTAGAACTTGAGCTCTGGGTGTGCTACATTGCACTAGAGCTTAAAGGCAAAACGTGCAGCCTTCTTTCCAAAGGGCGAGTTGGGCCGCAAAGCATCTTGCTTCCAGCTCTTTGGGACGCTAAGAAACAACTCGCTCTGCACAGTGCTCTTACAGCATACCGGGAACATCTCTCACAAAGGAGTGTGAAACGCTGTTTCTTTGCAGGCCTGACCTGGCTGAAGTAGAACTTCTGCTCTGGGTGTGCTACATTGCCGTGGAGCTGAAAGGCACAACGTGCAGGCTTCTTTCCAAAGGGTAAGTTGGGGCCCAATGCATCTTGCTTCCAGCTCTTTGGGATGCTAAGAAACAACTCGCTCTGCACAGTGCTCTTATAGCCTACCGGGAAAATCTCTTACAAAGGCCATTGAAACGCAGTTTCCTTGCAGGCCTGACCTGGCTGAAGTAGAACTTCTGCTCTGGGTGTGCTACATTGCCCTAGAGCTGAAAGGCACAACGTGCAGGCTTCTTTCCCAAGGGCGAGTTGGGCCAGAAAGCATCTTGCTTCCAGCTCTTTGGGAAGCTAAGAAACAACTTGCTCTGCACAGTGCTCTTACATCTTCCCGGGAACATCTGTTCCTAAGGCCTTTGAATCGCAGTTTCCTTGCAGGCCTGACCTGGCTGAAGTAGAACTTCTGCTCTGGGTGTGCTACATTGCCCTAGAGCTGAAAGGCACAACATGCAAGCTTCCATCCAAAGGGCGAGTGGGGCCCCAAAGCATCTTGCTTCCAGCTCTTTGGGAAGCAAAGAAACAACTCGCTCTGCACAGTGCTCTTACAGCCCACCGGGAACATCTCTTCCAAAGGCCTGTGAGACGCAGTTTCTTTGCAGGCCTGATCTGGCTGAAGTAGCACTTCTGCCCTGGGTGTGCTACATTGCCCTAGAGCTGAAAGGCACAACGTCCAGGCTTCTTTCCAAAGGGCGAGTTGGGCCCCAAAGCATCTTGCTTCCAGCTCTTTGGGAAGCTAAGAAAAAACTCGCTCTGCACAGTGCTCTTACAGCCTACCGGGAACATCTCTTACAAAGTCCTGTGAAACGCAGTTTCTTTGCAGGCCTGATCTGCCAGAAGTAGAACTTCTGCTCTGGGTGTGCTACATTGCCCTAGAGCTGAAAGGCGCAACGTGCAGGCTTCTTTACAAAGGGAGAGTTGGGCCCCAACGCATCTTGCTTCCAGCTCTTTGGGAAGCTGAGAAACAACTCGCTCTGCACAGTGCTCTTACACCCTACCGGGAACATCTCTTACAAAGGAATGTGAAACGCAGTTTCTTTGCAGGCCTGTTCTGGCTGAAGTGGAACTTCTGCCCTGGGTGTGCTACATTGCCCTAGAGCTGAAAGGCACAACGTGCAGGCTTCTTTCCAAAGGGCGAGTAGGGCCCCTCAGCATCTTGCTTCCAGCTCTTTGGGAAGCTAAGAAACAACTCGCTCTGCACAGTGCTCTTACATCTTCCCGGGAACATCTGTTCCTAAGGCCTTTGAATCGCAGTTTCCTTGCAGGCCTGACCTGGCTGAAGTAGAACTTCTGCTCTGGGTGTGCTACATTGCCCTAGAGCTGAAAGGCACAACATGCAAGCTTCCATCCAAAGGGCGAGTGGGGCCCCAAAGCATCTTGCTTCCAGCTCTTTGGGAAGCAAAGAAACAACTCGCTCTGCACAGTGCTCTTACAGCCCACCGGGAACATCTCTTCCAAAGGCCTGTGAGACGCAGTTTCTTTCCAGGCCTGATCTGGCTGAAGTAGCACTTCTGCCCTGGGTGTGCTCCATTGCCCTAGAGCTGAAAGGAACAACGTGCAGGCTTCTTTCCAATGGGCGAGTTGGGCCCCAACGCATCTTGCTTCCAGCTCTTTGGGAAGCTGATAAACAACTCGCTCTGCACAGTGCTCTTACAGCCTACCGGGAACATCTCTTACAAAGGAATGTGAAACGCAGTTTCTTTGCAGGCCTGGTCTGGCTGAAGTACAACTTCTGCCCTGGGTGTGCTACATTGCCCTAGAGCTGAAAGGCACAACGTGCAGGCTTCTTTCCAAAGGGCGAGTTGGGCCCCTCAGCATCTTGCTTCCAGCTCTTTGGGAAGCTAAGAAACAGCTCGCTCTGCACAGTGCTCTTACAGCCTACCGGGAACATCTCTCACAAAGGCCTGTGAAACGCACTTTCTTTGCAGGCCTGACCTGGCTGAAGTAGAACTTCTGCTCTGGGTCTGCTACATTGCCCTAGAGCTGAAAGGCACAACGTGCAGGCTTCTTTCCAAAGGGCGAGTTGGACCCCAATGCATCTTGCTTCCAGCTCTTTGGGAAGCGAAGAAACAACTCGCTCTGCACAGTGCTCTTACAGCCTACCGGGAACATCTCTTACAAAGGCCTGTGAAACGCAGTTTCTTTGCAGGCCTGATCTGGCTGAAGTAGAACTTCTGCTCTGGGTGTGCTACAGTGCCCTAGAGCTGAAAGGCGCAATGTGCAGGCTTCTTTCCAAATGGCGAGTTGGGCCCCAAAGCATCTTGCTTCCAGCTCTTTGGGAAGTTAAGAAACAACTCGCTCTGCACATAGGTCTTACATCCTACCGGGAGCATCTCTTCCAAAGGCCTGTGAAACGCAGTTTCTTTGCAGGCCTGATCTGGCTGAAGTAGAACTTCTGCTTGGCTGTGCTACATTGCCCTAGAGCTGAAAGGCACAACGTGCCGGCTTCCTTCCAAAGGGCGAGATGGGCCCCAAAGCATCTTTATTCCAGCTGTTTGGGAAGCTAAGAAACAACTCGCTCTGCACAGTGCTCTTACAGCCTACCGGGAACATCTCTTCCAAAGGCCTGTGAAACGCATTTTCTTTGCAGGCCTGATCTGGCTGAAGTAGAACTTCTGCTCTGGGTGTGCTACATTGCCCTAGAGCTGAAAGGCACAACGTGCAGGCTTCTTTCCAAAGGGCGAGTTGGGCCCCAAAGCATCTTTCTTCCAGCTGTTTGGGAAGCTAAGAAACAACTCGCTCTGCACAGTGCTCTTACAGCCTACCGGGAACATCTCTTCCAAAGGCCTGTGAAACGCAGTTTCTTTGCAGGCCTGATCTGGCTGAAGTAGAACTTCTGCTCTGGGTGTGCTACATTGCCCTAGAGCTGAAAGGCACAACGTGCAGGCTTCTTTCCAAAGGGCGAGTTGGGCCCCAAAGCATCTTGCTTCCAGCTCTTTGGGAAGCTAAGAAACAACTCGCTCTGCACAGTGCTCTTTCAGCCTACCGGGATCATCTCTTACAGAGGCGTGTGAAATGCACTTTCTTTGCAGGCCTGATCTGGCTGAAGTCGAACTTCAGCTCTGGGTGTGCTACATTGCCCTAGAGCTGAAAGGCACAACGTGCAGGCTTCTTTCCAAAGGGCGAGTTGGGCCCCAAAGCATCTTGCTTCCAGCTCTATGGGAAGCTTAGAAACAACTCGCTCTGCACAGTGCTCTTACAGCCTACCGGGAACATCTCTTCCAAAGGCCTGTGAAACGCAGTTTCTTTGCAGGCCTGATCTGGATGAAGTAGAACTTCGGCTCTGGGTGTGCTACATTGCCCTAGTGCTGAAAGGCACAACGTGCAGGCTTCTTTCCAAAGGGCGAGTTGGGCCCCAAAGCATCTTGCTTCCAGCTCTTTGGGAAGCTAAGAAACAACTCGCTCTGCACAGTGCTCTTACAGCCTACCGGGACCATCTCTTCCAAAGGCCTGTGAAACGTAGTTTCTTTGCAGGCCTGATCTGGCTGAAGTAGAATTTCTGCTCTGGGTGTGCTACATTGCCCTAGAGCTGAAAGGCACAACGTGCAGGCTTCTATCCAAAGGGAGAGTTGGGCCCCAAAGCATCTTGCTTCCAGCTCTTTGGGAAGCTAAGAAACAACTCGCTCTGCAGAGTGCTCTTACAGCCTACCGGGAACATCTCTTTCAAAGGCCTGTGAAACGCAGTTTCTTTGCAGGACTGATCTGGCTGAAGTAGAACTTGAGCTCTGGGTGTGCTACATTGCACTAGAGCTTAAAGGCAAAACGTGCAGCCTTCTTTCCAAAGGGCGAGTTGGGCCGCAAAGCATCTTGCTTCCAGCTCTTTGGGACGCTAAGAAACAACTCGCTCTGCACAGTGCTCTTACAGCATACCGGGAACATCTCTCACAAAGGAGTGTGAAACGCTGTTTCTTTGCAGGCCTGACCTGGCTGAAGTAGAACTTCTGCTCTGGGTGTGCTACATTGCCGTGGAGCTGAAAGGCACAACGTGCAGGCTTCTTTCCAAAGGGCGAGTAGGGCCCCTCAGCATCTTGCTTCCAGCTCTTTGGGAAGCTAAGAAACAACTCGCTCTGCACAGTGCTCTTACATCTTCCCGGGAACATCTGTTCCTAAGGCCTTTGAATCGCAGTTTCCTTGCAGGCCTGACCTGGCTGAAGTAGAACTTCTGCTCTGGGTGTGCTACATTGCCCTAGAGCTGAAAGGCACAACATGCAAGCTTCCATGCAAAGGGCGAGTGGGGCCCCAAAGCATCTTGCTTCCAGCTCTTTGGGAAGCAAAGAAACAACTCGCTCTGCACAGTGCTCTTACAGCCCACCGGGAACATCTCTTCCAAAGGCCTGTGAGACGCAGTTTCTTTCCAGGCCTGATCTGGCTGAAGTAGCACTTCTGCCCTGGGTGTGCTCCATTGCCCTAGAGCTGAAAGGAACAACGTGCAGGCTTCTTTCCAATGGGCGAGTTGGGCCCCAACGCATCTTGCTTCCAGCTCTTTGGGAAGCTGATAAACAACTCGCTCTGCACAGTGCTCTTACAGCCTACCGGGAACATCTCTTACAAAGGAATGTGAAACGCAGTTTCTTTGCAGGCCTGGTCTGGCTGAAGTAGAACTTCTGCCCTGGGTGTGCTACATTGCCCTAGAGCTGAAAGGCACAACGTGCAGGCTTCTTTCCAAAGGGCGAGTTGGGCCCCAAAGCATCTTGCTTCCAGCTCTTTGGGAAGCTAAGAAACAACTCGCTCTGCACAGTGCTCTTACAGCCTACAGGGAACATCTCTCACAAAGGCCTGTGAAACGCACTTTCTTTGCAGGCCTGACCTGGCTGAAGTAGAACTTCTGCTCTGGGTCTGCTACATTGCCCTAGAGCTGAAAGGCACAACGTGCAGGCTTCTTTCCAAAGGGCGAGTTGGACCCCAATGCATCTTGCTTCCAGCTCTTTGGGAAGCGAAGAAACAACTCGCTCTGCACAGTGCTCTTACAGCCTACCGGGAACATCTCTTACAAAGGCCTGTGAAACGCAGTTTCTTTGCAGGCCTGATCTGGCTGAAGTAGAACTTCTGCTCTGGGTGTGCTACAGTGCCCTAGAGCTGAAAGGCACAATGTGCAGGCTTCTTTCCAAAGGGCGAGTTGGGCCCCAAAGCATCTTGCTTCCAGCTCTTTGGGAAGTTAAGAAACAACTCGCTCTGCACATAGGTCTTACATCCTACCGGGAGCATCTCTTCCAAAGGCCTGTGAAACGCAGTTTCTTTGCAGGCCTGATCTGGCTGAAGTAGAACTTCTGCTTGGCTGTGCTACATTGCCCTAGAGCTGAAAGGCACAACGTGCAGGCTTCCTTCCAAAGGGCGAGATGGGCCCCAAAGCATCTTTATTCCAGCTGTTTGGGAAGCTAAGAAACAACTCGCTCTGCACAGTGCTCTTACAGCCTACCGGGAACATCTCTTCCAAAGGCCTGTGAAACGCATTTTCTTTGCAGGCCTGATCTGGCTGAAGTAGAACTTCTGCTCTGGGTGTGCTACATTGCCCTAGAGCTGAAAGGCACAATGTGCAGGCTTCTTTCCAAAGGGCGAGTTGGGCCCCAAAGCATCTTTCTTCCAGCTGTTTGGGAAGCTAAGAAACAACTCGCTCTGCACAGTGCTCTTACAGCCTACCGGGAACATCTCTTCCAAAGGCCTGTGAAACGCAGTTTCTTTGCAGGCCTGATCTGGCTGAAGTAGAACTTCTGCTCTGGGTGTGCTACATTGCCCTAGAGCTGAAAGGCACAACGTGCAGGCTTCTTTCCAAAGGGCGAGTTGGGCCCCAAAGCATCTTGCTTCCAGCTCTTTGGGAAGCTAAGAAACAACTCGCTCTGCACAGTGCTCTTTCAGCCTACCGGGATCATCTCTTACAGAGGCGTGTGAAATGCACTTTCTTTGCAGGCCTGATCTGGCTGAAGTCGAACTTCAGCTCTGGGTGTGCTACATTGCCCTAGAGCTGAAAGGCACAACGTGCAGGCTTCTTTCCAAAGGGCGAGTTGGGCCCCAAAGCATCTTGCTTCCAGCTCTATGGGAAGCTTAGAAACAACTCGCTCTGCACAGTGCTCTTACAGCCTACCGGGAACATCTCTTCCAAAGGCCTGTGAAACGCAGTTTCTTTGCAGGCCTGATCTGGATGAAGTAGAACTTCGGCTCTGGGTGTGCTACATTGCCCTAGTGCTGAAAGGCACAACGTGCAGGCTTCTTTCCAAAGGGCGAGTTGGGCCCCAAAGCATCTTGCTTCCAGCTCTTTGGGAAGCTAAGAAACAACTCGCTCTGCACAGTGCTCTTACAGCCTACCGGGACCATCTCTTCCAAAGGCCTGTGAAACGTAGTTTCTTTGCAGGCCTGATCTGGCTGAAGTAGAATTTCTGCTCTGGGTGTGCTACATTGCCCTAGAGCTGAAAGGCACAACGTGCAGGCTTCTATCCAAAGGGAGAGTTGGGCCCCATAGCATCTTGCTTCCAGCTCTTTGGGAAGCTAAGAAACAACTCGCTCTGCACAGTGCTCTTACAGCCTACCGGGAATATCTCTTCCAAAGGCCTGTAAAACGCAGTTTCTTTGCAGGCCGGATCTGGCTGAAGTAGAACTTCTGCTCTGGGTGTGCTACATTGCCCTAGAGCTGAAAGGCACAACGTGCAGGCTTCTTTCCAAAGGGCGAGTTGGGCCCCAAAGCATCTTGATTCCAGCTCTTTGGGAAGCTAAGAAACAACTCGCTCTGCACAGTGCTCTTACACTCTACCGGGAACATCTCTTCCAAAGGCCTGTGAAACGGAGTTTCTTTGCAGGCCTGATCTGGCTGAAGTAGAGCTTCTGCCCTGGGTGTGCTACATTGCCCTGGAGCTGAAAGGCACAAAGTGCAGTCTTCTTTCCAAAGGGCGCGTTGGGCCCCAAAGCATCTTGCTTCCAGCTCTTTGGGAAGCTAAGAATCAACTCGCTCTGCACAGTGCTCTTACAGCCTACCGGGAGCATCTCGTCCCAAGGCCTGTGAAATGCAGTTACTTTGCAGGCCTTATCTGGCTTAAGTAGAACTTCTGCTCTGGGTCTGCTACATTGCCCTAGAGCTGAAAGGCACCACGTGTAGCCTTCTTTCCAAAGGGCGAGATGGGCCACAAAGCATCTTGCTTTCAGCTCTTTGGGAAGCTGAGAAACAACTCGCTCTGCACAGTGCTCTTACAGCCTACCGGGAACATCTCTTCCAAAGGCCTGTGAAACGCAGTTTCTTTGCAGGCCTGATCTGGCTGAAGTAGAACTTCTGCTCTGTGTGTGCTACATTGCCCTAGAGCTGAAAGGCACAACGTGCAGGCTTCTTTCAAAGGGCGAGTTGGGCCCGAATGCATCTTAGTTCCAGCTCTTTGGGAAGCTAAGAAACAACTCGCTCTGCACAGTGCTCTTACAGTCTACCGGGAACATCTGTTCCTAAGGCCTGTGAAACGCAGTCTCTTTGCAGGCCTGATCTGGCTGAAGTAGAACGTCTGCTCTGGGTGTGCTACATTGCCCTAGATCTGAAAGGCACAACGTGCAGGCTTCTTTCCAAAGGGCGAGTTGGGCCCCAAAGCATCTTGCTTCTAGCTCTTTGGGAAGCTAAGAAACAACTCGCTCTGCACAGTGCTCTTACAGCCTACCGGGAACATCTCTTCCAAAGGCCTGTGAAACGCAGTTTCTTTGAAGGCGTGATCTGGCTGAAGTAGAACTTGAATTCTGGGTGTGCTACATTGCCCTAGAGCTGAAAGGCACAACGTGCAGGCTTCTTTCCAAAGGGCGAGTTGGGTCCCAAAGCATCTTGCTTCCAGCTATTTGGGAAGCTAAGAAACAACTCGCTCTGCACAGTGCTCTTACAGCTTCCCGGGAACATCTCTTCCAAAGGCCTGTGAAACGCAGTTTCTTTGCAGGCCTGATCTGGCTGAAGCAGAACTTCTGCTCTGGTTGTGCTACATTGCCCTCGAGCTGAAAGGCACAACGTGCAGGCTTCTTTCCAAAGGGCGAGTTGGGCCCCAAAGCATCTTGCTTCCAGCTCTTTGGGAGGCTAAGAAACAACTCGCTCTGCACAGTGCTCTTACAGCCTACCGGGAACATCTCTTCCAAAGGCCTGTGAAACAAGTTTCTTTGCAGGCCTGATCAGGCTGAAGTAGAACTTCTGCTCTGGGTGTGCTACATTGCCCTGGAGCTGAAAGGCACAACGTGCAGGCTTCTTTCCAAAGGCGAGTTGGGCCCCAAAGCATCTTGCTTCCAGCTCTTTGGGAAGCTAAGAAACAACTCGCTCTGCACAGTGCTCTTATAGCCTACCGGGTACAACTCTTCCAAAGGCCGGTGAAACACAGTTTCTTTGCAGGCCTGATCTGGCTGAAGTAGAACTTCTGCTCTGGGTGTGCTACATTGCCCTAGAGCTGAAAGGCACAACGTGCAGGCTTCTTTCCAATGGGCGAGTTGGGCCCCAACGCATCTTGCTTCCAGCTCTTTGGGAAGCTGATAAACAACTCGCTCTGCACAGTGCTCTTACAGCCTACCGGGAACATCTCTTACAAAGGAATGTGAAACGCAGTTTCTTTGCAGGCGTGGTCTGGCTGAAGTAGAACTTCTGCCCTGGGTGTGCTACATTGCCCTAGAGCTGAAAGGCACAACGTGCAGGCTTCTTTCCAAAGGGCGAGTTGGGCCCCTCAGCATCTTGCTTCCAGCTCTTTGGGAAGCTAAGAAACAAATCACTCTGCACAGTGCTCTTACAGCCTACCGGGAACATCTCTCACAAAGGCCTGTGAAACGCAGTTTCTTTGCAGGCCTGATCTGGCTGAAGTAGAACTTCTGCTCTGGGTGTGCTACATTGCCCTAGAGCTGAAAGGCACAACGTGCAGGCTTCTTTCCAAAGGGCGAGTTGGACCCCAAAGCATCTTGCTTCCACCACTTTGGGAAGCTAAGAATCAACTCGCTCTGCAGAGTGTTTTTACAGCCTACCCAGAGCATCTCGTCCCAAGGCCTGTGAAATGCAGTTTCTTTGCAGGCCTGATTTGGCTGAAGTAGAACTTCTGCTCTGGGTGTGCTACATTGCCCTAGAGCTGAAAGGCACCACGTGCAGCCTTCTTTCCAAAGGGCGAGTTGGGCCACAAAGCATCTTGCTTCCAGCTCTTTCTGAAGCTAAGAAACAACTCGCTCAGCAGAGTGCTCTTACAGCCTACCGGGAACATCTGTTCCAAAGGCCTGTGAAACGCAGTTTCTTTGCAGGCCTGATCTGGCTGAAGTAGAACTTATGCTCTGGGTGTGCTACATAGCCCTACAGCTGAAAGGCACAACGTGCAGACTTCTTTCCAAAGGGCGAGATAGGCCCCAAAGCATCTTGCTTCCAGCTGTTTGGGAAGCTAAGAAACAACTCGCTCTGCACAGTGCTCTTACAGTCTACCGGGAACATCTGTTCCTAAGGCCTGTTAAACGCAGTTTCTTTGCAGGCCTGATCTGGCTGAAGTAGAATTTCTGCTCTGGGTGTGCTACAGTGCCCTAGAGCTGAAAGGCACAACATGCAAGCTTCCATCCAAAGGGCGAGTTGGGCCCCAAAGCATCTTGCTTACAGCTCTTTGGGAAGCTAAGAAACAACTCGCTCTGCACAGTGCTCTTACAGCCTGCCGGGAACATCTCTTCCAAAGTCCTGTGAAACGAAGTCTCTTTGCAGGCCTGATCTGGCTGAAGCAGAACTTCTGCTCTGGGTGTGCTCCATTGCCCTAGAGCTGAAAGGCACAACGAGCAGGCTCCATTCCAAAGGGCGAGTTGGGCCCCAAAGCATCTTGCTTCCAGCTCTTTGGGAAGCTAAGAAACAACTCGCTCTGCACAGTGCTCTTACAGCCTACCGGGACCATCTATTCCAAAGGCCTGTGAAACGTAGTTTCTTTGCAGGCCTGATCTGGCTGAAGTAGAATTTCTGCTCTGGGTGTGCTACATTGCCCTAGAGCTGAAAGGCACAACGTGCAGGCTTCTATCGAAAGGGAGAGTTGGGCCCCAAAGCATCTTGCTTCCAGCTCTTTGGGAAGCTAAGAAACAACTCGCTCTGCACAGTGCTCTTACAGCCTACCGGGAACATCTCTTCCAAAGGCCTGTGAAATGCAGTTTCTTTGCAGGCCGGATCTGGCTGAAGTAGAACTTCTGCTCTGGGTGTGCTACATTGCCCTAGAGCTGAAAGGCACAACGTGCAGGCTTCTTTCCAAAGGGCGAGTTGGGCCCCAAAGCATCTTGCTTCCAGCTCTTTGGGAAGCTAAGAAACAACTCGCTCTGCACAGTGCTCTTACGCTCTACCGGGAACATCTCTTCCAAAGGCCTGTGAAACGGAGTTTCTTTGCAGGCCTGATCTGGGTGAAGTAGAGCTTCTGCCCTCTGTGTGATACATTGCCCTAGAGCTGAAAGGCACAAAGTGCAGGCTTCTTTCCAAAGGGCGCGTTGGGCCCCAAAGCATCTTGCTTCCAGCTCTTTGGGAAGCTAAGAAACAACTCGCTCTGCGCAGTGCTCTTACTGCCTAATAGGAATATCTCTTCCAAAGGTCTGTGAAACGCAGTTTCTTTGCAGGCCTAATCTGGCTGAAGTAGAACTTCTGCTCTGTGTGTGCTACATTGCCCTAGAGCTGAAAGGCACAACGTTCAGGCTTCTTTGAAAAGGGCGAGTTAGGCCCCAAAGCATCTTGCTTCCAGCTCTTTGGGAAGCTAAGAAACAACTCGCTCTGCAGAGTGCTCTTACAGCCTACCGGGAACATCTCCTCCAATAGCCTGTGAAACGCAGTTTCTTTGCAGGCCTGATCTGGCTGAAGTAGAACTTGAGCTCTGGGTGTGCTACATTGCCCTAGAGCTGAAAGGCACAACGTGCGGCCTTCTTTCCAAAGGGCGAGTTGGGCCCCAAAGCATCTTGCTTCCAGCTCTTTGGAATGCTAAGAATCAACTCGCTCTGCACAGTGCTCTTACAGCCTACCGGGAACATCTCTTCCAAATGCCTGAGAAACGCAGTTTCTTTGCAGGCCTGATCTGGCTGAAGTAGAACTTGGGCTCTGGGTGTGCTACATTGCCCTAGAGCTGAAAGGCACAACGTGAAGCCTTCTTTCCAAAGGGCGAGTTGGGCCCCGAAGCATCTTGCTTCCAGCTCTTTGGGATGCTAAGAATCAACTCGCTCTGCACAGTGCTCTTACAGCCTACCCGGAACATCTCTACCAAATGCCTGAGAAACGCAGTTTCTTTGCAGGCCTGATCTGGCTGAAGTAGAACTTCTGCTCTGGGTGTGCTACATTGCCCTAGAGATGAAAGGCACAACGTGCAGGCTTCTTTCAAAGGGCGAGTTGGGACCCAAAGCATCTTAGTTCCAGCTCTTTGGGAAGCTAAGAAACAACTCGCTCTGCACAGTGCTCTTACAGCCTACCGGGAACATCTGTTCCAAAGGCCTGTGAAACGCAGTTTCTTTGCAGGCCTGACCTGGCTGAAGTAGAACTTATGCTCTGGGTGTGCTACATAGCCCTACAGCTGAAAGGCACAACGTGCAGACTTCTTTCCAAAGGGCGAGATGGGCCCCAAAGCATCTTGCTTCCAGCTGTTTGGGAAGCTAAGAAACAACTCGCTCTGCACAGTGCTCTTACAGTCTACCGGGAACATCTGTTCCTAAGGCCTGTGAAACGCAGTTTCTTTGCAGGCCTGATCTGGCTGAAGTAGAATTTCAGCTCTGGGTGTGCTACAGTGCCCTAGAGCTGAAAGGCACAACATGCAAGCTTCCATCCAAAGGGCGAGTTGGGCCCCAAAGCATCTTGCTTACAGCTCTTTGGGAAGCTAAGAAACAACTCGCTCTGCACAGTGCTCTTACAGCCTGCCGGGAACATCTCTTCCAAAGTCCTGTGAAACGAAGTCTCTTTGCAGGCCTGATCTGGCTGAAGCAGAACTTCTGCTCTGGGTGTGCTCCATTGCCCTAGAGCTGAAAGGCACAACGAGCAGGCTCCATTCCAAAGGGCGAGTTGGGCCCCAAAGCATCTTGCTTACAGCTCTTTGGGAAGCTAAGAAACAACTCGCTCTGCACAGTGCTCTTACAGCCTACCGGGAACATCTCTTCCAAAGGCGTGTGTAGCGCACTGTCTTTGCAGGCCTGATCTGGCTGAAGTAGGACTTCTGCTCTGGGTGTGCTCCATTGCCCTAGAGCTGAAAGGCAGAACGTGCAGGCCTCTTTCCAAAGGGCGAGTTGGGCCCCACAGCATCTTGCTTCCAGCTCTTTGGGAAGCTAAGAAACAACTCGCTCTGCACAGTGCTCTTACAGCCTACCGGGAACATCTCTTCCAAATGCCTGTGAAACGCAGTTTCTTTGAAGGCCTGATCTGGCTGAAGTAGAACTTGAGCTCTGGGTGTGCTACATTGCCCTAGAGCTGAAAGGCACAACGTGCGGCCTTCTTTCCAAAGGGCGAGTTGGGCCCCAAAGCATCTTGCTTCCAGCTCTTTGGAATGCTAAGAATCAACTCGCTCTGCACAGTGCTCTTACAGCCTACCGGGAACATCTCTTCCAAATGCCTGAGAAACGCAGTTTCTTTGCAGGCCTGATCTGGCTGAAGTAGAACTTGGGCTCTGGGTGTGCTACATTGCCCTAGAGCTGAAAGGCACAACGTGAAGCCTTCTTTCCAAAGGGCGAGTTGGGCCCCGAAGCATCTTGCTTCCAGCTCTTTGGGATGCTAAGAATCAACTCGCTCTGCACAGTGCTCTTACAGCCTACCCGGAACATCTCTACCAAATGCCTGAGAAACTCAGTTTCTTTGCAGGCCTGATCTGGCTGAAGTAGAACTTCTGCTCTGGGTGTGCTACATTGCCCTAGAGATGAAAGGCACAACGTGCAGGCTTCTTTCAAAGGGCGAGTTGGGACCCAAAGCATCTTAGTTCCAGCTCTTTGGGAAGCTAAGAAACAACTCGCTCTGCACAGTGCTCTTACAGTCTACCGGGAACATCTGTTCCTAAGGCCTGTGAAACGCAGTTTCTTTGCAGGCCTGATCAGGCTGAAGTAGAACGTCTGCTCTGGGTGTGCTACATTGGCCTAGAGCTGAAAGGCACAACGTGCAGGCTTCTTTGCAAAGGGCGAGTTGGGCCCCAAAGCATCTTGCATCCAGCTCTTTGGGAAGCTAAGAAACAACTCACTCTGCACAGTGCTCTTACAGCCTACCGGGAACATCTCTTCCAAAGGCCTGTGAAACGCAGTTTCTTTGAAGGCCTGATCTGGCTGAAGTAGAACTTGAGCTCTGGGTGTGCTCCATTGCACTAGAGCTCAAAGGCACAACGTGCAGCCTTCTTTCCAAAGGGTGAGTTGGGCCCCAAAGCATCTTGCTTCCAGCTCTTTGGGACGCTAAGAAACAACTCGCTCTCACAGTGCTCTTACAGCATACCGGGACCGTCCCTCACAAAGGAGTGTGAAACGCTGTTTCTTTGCAGGCCTGACCTGGCTGAAGTAGAACTTCTGCTCTGGGTGTGCTACATTGCCGTGGAGCTGAAAGGCACAATGTGCAGGCTTCTTTCCAAAGGGCAAGTTGGGGCCCAATGCATCTTGCTTCCAGCTCTTTGGGATGCTAAGAAACAACTCGCTCTGCACAGTGCTATTATAGCCTACCGGGAAAATCTCTTACAAAGGCCTTTGAAATGCAGTTTCCTTGCAGGCCTGACCTGGCTGAAGTAGAACTTCTGCTCTGGGTGTGCTCCATTGCCCTAGAGCTAAAAGGCACAACGTGCAGGATTCTTTCCAAAGGGCGAGTTGGACCCCAAAGCATCTTGCTTCCACCACTTTGGGAAGCTAAGAATCAACTCGCTCTGCAGAGTGTTCTTACAGCCTACCCAGAGCATCTCGTCCCAAGGCCTGTGAAATGCAGTTTCTTTGCAGGCCTGATTTGGCTGAAGTAGAACTTCTGCTCTGGGTGTGCTACATTGCCCTAGAGCTGAAAGGCACCACGTGCAGCCTTCTTTCCAAAGGGCGAGTTGGGCCACAAAGCATCTTGCTTGCAGCTCTTTGGGAAGCTAAGAAACAACTCGCTCTGCACAGTGCTCTTACTGCCTACCTGGAACATCTCTTCCAAAGGCCTGTGAAACGCTGTTTCCTTGCAGGCCTGACCTGGCTGAAGTAGAACTTCTGCTCAGGGTGTGCTACATTGCCCTAGAGCTGAAAGGCACAACGTGCAGGCTTCTTTCAAAGGGCGAGTTGGGGCCGAATGCATCTTAGTTCCAGCTCTTTGGGAAGCTAAGAAACAACTCGCTCTGCACAGTGCTCTTACAGTCTACTGGGAACATCTGTTCCTAAGGCCTTTGAAACGCAGTTTCTTTGCAGGCCTGATCTGGCTGAAGTAGAACGTCTGGTCTGGGTGTGCTACATTGCCCGAGAGCTGAAAGGCACAACGTGCAGGCTTCTTTCCAAAGGGCGAGTTGGGCCCCAAAGCATCTTGCTTCTAGCTCTTTGGGAAGCTAAGAAACAACTCGCTCTGCACAGTGCTCTTACAGCCTACTGGGAACATCTCTTCCAAAGGCCTGTGAAATGCAGTTTCTTTGAAGGCCTGATCTGGCTGAAGTAGAACTTGAGCTCTGGGTGTGCTACATTGCCCTAGAGCTGAAAAGCACAACGTGCAGGCTTCTTTCCAAAGGGCGAGTTGTGCCCCAAAGCATCTTGCTTCCAGCTCTTTCTGAAGCTGAGAAACAACTCGCTCAGCAGAGTGCTCTTACAGCCTACCGGGAACATCTCTTCCAAAGGCCTGTGAAACGCAGTTTCTTTGCAGGCCTGATCTGGCTGAAGTAGAACTTATGCTCTGGGTGTGCTACATAGCCCTACAGCTGAAAGGCACAACGTGCAGACTTCTTTCCAAAGGGCGAGATGGGCCCCAAAGCATCTTGCTTCCAGCTGTTTGGGAAGCTAAGAAACAACTCGCTCTGCACAGTGCTCTTACAGTCTACCGGGAACATCTGTTCCTAAGGCCTGTGAAACGCAGTTTCTTTGCAGGCCTGATCTGGCTGAAGTAGAATTTCTGCTCTGGGTGTGCTACAGTGCCCTAGAGCTGAAAGGCACAACATGCAAGCTTCCATCCAAAGGGCGAGTTGGGCCCCAAAGCAACTTGCTTACAGCTCTTTGGGAAGCTAAGAAACAACTCGCTCTGCACAGTGCTCTTACAGCCTGCCGGGAACATCTCTTCCAAAGTCCTGTGAAACGCAGTCTCTTTGCAGGCCTGATCTGGCTGAAGCAGAACTTCTGCTCTGGGTGTGCTACATTGCCCTAGAGCTGAAAGGCACAACGTGCAGGCTTCTTTCCAAAGGGCGAGTTGGGCCCCAAAGCATCTTGCTTCCAACTCTTTTGGACGCTAAGATACAACTCGCTCTGCACAGTGATCTTACAGCCTACCGGGAACATCTCTCACAAAGGAGTGTGAAACGCTGTTTCTTTGCAGGCCTGACCTGGCTGAAGTAGAACTTCTGCTCTGGGTGTGCTACATTGCCGTGGAGCTGAAAGGCACAACGTGCAGGCTCCTTTCCAAAGGGCAAGTTGGGCCCCAATGCATCTTGCTTCCAGCTCTTTGGGATGCTAAGAAACAACTCGCTCTGCACAGTGCTCTTATAGCCTACCGGGAAAATCTCTTACAAAGGCCTTTGAAACGCAGTTTCCTTGCAGGCCTGACCTGGCTG